>NW_006408524.1:32751888-32761615 GCF_000296735.1 Chrysochloris asiatica | reverse complement strand
TGGCAGCGGTAGTGAGGTTGGCCCAGGATCGGACATTGTTTCGTTCTGCTGTGCATGGGGTCACTATGAGTCGGTTCCGACTTCATGGCACCTGACAACAACAACTCTCCCCTTCCTTGTATATTGCCCTCCCCCACCACACACAGGAACTGTGTTGTGACTTTCCCCTAACCTGTGCTTTACCATCCCCTCCCTCCCATGCCTGGCATCCAACAAAGAATATTTTCTTTTAGTATGGATATCTTTTCTTAAGCTTTTACAATAATGGTCTTCTGCAATAGTTGTTCTTTTGTGACTGACTAATTTCACTCAGCATAATATCCTCAAGGTTTATCCATGTTATGTGGTGGTTTGCAGCTGCATGTTATTCTTAAAGTTAGCCTAGTATTCCACCGTATGTATGTACCAAAGTTTGTTTATCCATTCTTCCATTGATGGGCACTTAGGCTGTTTCCATCTTTTTACTATTGTGAATAGTGCTGCGATAAACATTGGCATGCATCTATCTACTCCTGTTCTAGTTTGTATTTTTTGTGGCTATATACCAAGTAAAGGAATTCCTGGATCATAAGGTATTTCTATTTCCAACTTTCTGAGGAAGTGCCATACCATTTTTCAGAGTAAATGAAGCATTTTACATTTCCACCAGCAATGTAGGAGGGTCCCAATCTCTACACATCCTTGCCAGCATTTATTGAAAGATTCTCTGGGCAAATTATTGAATGATGAAGAAAGCATCAAGAGAAAATGGAAGGAATACACAGAGTCACTGTACCAAAAAGAAATGGTTAATGTTCAACCATTTCAAGAGGTAGCGTATGCTCAAGAGCTAATCATACTGAAGGAGGAAGTCCAACGTGCATTGAAGGAATTGGCAAATAACAAGGCACCAGGAATTGAAGGAATAAAAATTGAAATATTTCAGGAAAGTGAGGCAGCACAGGAAGCACTCACTCATCTCTGCCAAGAAATTTGAAAGACAACTATCTGGCCTACTGATTCAAAGAGATCCATATTAGTGTCCATTCCAAAGAGAAGTGACCCAACGGAATGAAGAAATCATCAGACAATCTCTTTGATACCCCATGTGAGTAAAGTTTTACTAAAGGTAATACAGAAACAACAGAAAGCATACATTGATAGAGAACTTCCAGAGGTTCAAACCAGATTCAAAAGAGACTGTGGAATGAGAGATATCATTGCTGATGTCTGATGGATCTTGGCTGAAAGCAGAGACTATCAGAAAGATGTTTACCTGTGCTTTATTGACTACACAAAAGCTTTCGATTGTGTGGATGATGACAAACTATGGGCAACATTGTAAAGTATGAGTGTTCCGGAACACCTAATTGTGCTCATGAGGAATCTGTACATGGACCAAGAGGCAGTTGTTCGAACAGAACATGGGAACACTGAATGGTTTAAAAAGTGTGCCACAGGACTGTATTCTTTCACCATACTTATTCAACCTGTATGATGAGCAAATAATCCAAGAAGCTGGGTTCTATGAAGAAAAACGTGGCATTAGGATTAGAGGAAGACTCATTAACAACCTGCGATATACAGATGATACAACCTTGCTTGCTGAAAGTGAAGAGGACTTGAAACATTTACTGATGAAGATCAGAGAGCACAGCCTTTGGTATGGATTGCATCTCAATGTCAAGAAAACAAAAATCCTCACCACTGGACCAATAAACAACATTCTTATCAATGGAGAAAAGATTGAAGTTGTCAAGGACTTCATTCTTCTTGGATCAACTATCAACACTCATGGAAGCAGCAGTCAAGAGATCAGACGACGTATTGCATTGGACAAATCTGCTACACAGGAACTTTGTTAAGTGTTGAAGAACAAAGATGTCAGCTTGAGGACTAAGGTGCGCATGACCCAAGCCATGGTATTTTCAATAACCTCATACGCATGTGAAAGCTGTACAGTGAATAAGGAAGACCGTGGAAGAATTAATGCTTTTGAGTTGTAGTGTTGGAGGAGAATATTGAAAGTGCCATGGGCTGCCAAAAGAACCAATCAATCTGTTTGGAAGAAGTGCTGCCAGAATGTTGTTTGGAGGCCAAAGATGGCCAAACTTCGTCTCTCATACTTTGGACTTATTGTCAGGAGGGGCCAGTCTCTGGGGAAAGACATCATGTTTGGTAAGGTGTAGGGTCAGGGAAAAAGAGGAAGACCCCCAACGAGATGGATTGGCTAAGTGGCAGCATCAATGGACTCAAGTGTGGCAACAGTAGTGAGTTTAGTCCAAGATCAGGCAGTGTTTCATTCTGCTGTGCATGTGGTCTCTATGAGTCAGTACCGACTCTGGCACCTTACAATAACAACAAAAATATATGAATACTAGTAGCCACTTTATTTGTAATAGATAAAATCTTTAACCTAAATATCCTTCAGTGGGTGAATGGTTAAATAATCTGTAGTATATTTATACTACGGAATACTTCCCAGCATTAAGAAGGAATTAACTATTAATATATAAAACAACTTGGGTAGATCTTAAAAAAAAAACACCTTAAGTTCTATTTTGCAAAATTCCATTTAGTTAACTTTCTTGAAATGATGAAATTATAGAGAGGAACAGATTATTGGCTGCCCAGGATTAGCAGTCAGGAGGAAGATGGCACTCACTTTCAAAGTTTAGGAAGAGGGATCCTTGCGGTACAACTTTTCTGTATTTTGACTATAGAGGTGTTTACATGGATCCACGCCTGATTGAATTGTATAGAATTATGCACACACATAGACACAGACCCGGGCACTATAATGTGAAACTATAGAGGTAAATGGGTTGTCAATCATATAGGACATTGTGAATCAGGGTAAGAAGTAGTGTTTTTTCAAAATTTAATGGAAAGTTATTGAGGTTTTGTGAGTATGGGAGTGCACAATCTGATCTATATTTTTAAATTTTGCTCTAACTGCTAGAAGGTGGCAAGAGTGGAACATGGAACCTAGTTACAAGACTATTGAAGTATTCTTTAGCAAGAGAGACTGAAAGAAGTTGAGAAATTTAGAGTATGCTTTAGAGACAGAGTTGATAGGACTTGTGGCAGTTTAAAGGGCTATATTGTTATTGTTGTTAGGTGCCTTCAAGTGGATTCCCACTCATATCAAATCTATGTACAACAGAACTAAGTTCTGCCTGGTACTTCACCATCCTCAGAACTGTTGTTATGCCTGAGTCCATTGTGGTTGTCACTGTGTCAGTCCATCCCATTGGGGGTCTTCCTCTTTTCTGATGACCCTCCATTTTACCAAGCATGACATCTTTCTCCAGGGAATGGCCCCTCTTGACAATATGTTCAATGAATGAAAGATGAAGTCTTGCTGTGCTCACTTCTAAAGAGCATTCTGACTGTACTGCTTCCAAAATAGAATTGTTTGTTCTTCTGGTAATCCATGGTACTTTTAATATTCTTCTCCAACACAATTAAAATGCATCACTTCTTCTCTGATCATTCTTATTCACTGTACAACTTTCTCATGTACATGTTGTTGTTGTTAAGTGCTGTTGAGTCGGATCCGACCCATAGTGACCCTGTAGAGGGTTTCCAAGAAGCAACTGGTGAGCTTGAACCACCAACCTTGCAGTTCAAATGGCTTTGCAGTCTGGTGCATTAACACACAGCGCCACACCAGGACTACAGGCACACCTTAATCCTCAAATTGGCATCTTGGCTGTCTAACACTTTAAAGAGGTCTTTTGCAGAAGATTTGCCAAATGAAATAAATCGTTTGATTTCTTGAATGCTGCTTCCATGAATGTTGACTGTGGGTCCAAGCAAAATGACATCTTTGACAAACTCAATCTTTTCTCATTTTGTTATGATTTTATTTATTGGTCCAGTTGTGAAATTTTTTGTGTTCTTTACATTGAGGTGCAGTCCATATTGAAAGCTACAGTCTTTAATCTTCATCAGTCATTATTTCAAATCCTGTTTGCTTCCACCAAGCAAAGCTCTGTCATCTGCGTTCAGCAGGTTATTAAGTCTTCCTCCAACTCTGTTGCCACTTTCTTCTTCACTATCCCCTTTTTTTTCTGTTCGAACGACTGTTTCTTGGTCTATGTGTAGGTTCGTCATGAGCACAATTAAGTGCTCTGGAATTCCCATTCTTTGCAATGTTATCCAGAATTTGTTATGATCCACACCATCCGATGCCTTTGCATAACTGATAAAGTACAACTAAACATCTTTCTCTACTTTCAGCTAAGATCATTAGATGTCAACAGTGATAGTCATCATTCTACATCCACTTCTGAATACAGCTTGAATTTCTGACAACTCCTTGTCAATGTACTGCTTCAACTATTTTTGAATTATCTTCAACAAAATTTTACTTGCATGTGATAGTAATGGTATTGCTTGATGATTTCTGCATTTTGTTGAGTTGCCTGTTTTTTGGAATGGACACAAATATGGCTTATTTCCAATTGGTTGGCCAGCAGCTGTCTTCCAATTCTTGGCATAGCTGAGTGCACACTGTATCAATTTGTTAAAACATTTAAATTTGTATTCCATTAATTCCTGGAGCCTTGTTTTCACTTATGGCTTCAGTGCATCTTGAACTTCTTCCTTCAGTACCATTTGTTCTTAATCTTGTGTTATCTCTTGAGATAGCTGAGTATCAACTAATTTTTTTTGGCACAGTAAATCTGTGTATTCCTTTTATTTTATTTTCATGTTTTCTGCATCATTCTATATTTTGCCCATAGATCCTTCAATATTTTAAGTTTAGACTTGGATTATCTTTTCAGTTCTTTCAGTTTGAGAAATGCTAAGTGTGTTCTTCTCTTTTGTGTCTCTAAATCCATGTCTTGGCACAGTTCATTGTAAAATTTTACTTTGTCATCTTGAGCTATGTTTAAAATTTTTCTGTTCTGCTCTTTTACTTCCTCATTTCTTTCAGTCACATTTGCTTCTCTACATTCAAGAGTAAATTTTAGAGCCTCTTTTAAAATTCTCTTTTTTCTTCCCTGTATTTTTTAGTGACCTTTTGCTTTCTTTATGCCGGATGTTCTTGATGTTATCCCACAATTCTTCTGGTCTTTGGACATAAGTGTCTAATGCATCAAATCTGTTCTTGAGATGAACTTTAAATTCAGATGAGGTATATTCAAAGTTATAGTTGGGCTCTTGTGGATTTCTTTTAATTTTCTTTAACTTCAGCCTGACTTGTGTATGAACAATTATTGGTCTGTACTACAATCTGCCCCTGGCCTTGTTTTCACTAATGATATTGAGTCTGTCCATTGTCTCTTTACACAGATGCAGTCAACTGTACATTCCATCTGGTGATGTCCCTGTGTGGACTTTTTGTTTATTGTTTGTGAAAAAGGTGGTTACATTGAATAAGTCATTGGTCTTGTAGAAGAACTCTATCATGTAATCTCCAGTATCATTATATCACTAAAGGTGTATTTTCCAACTACTGATCCTTCCTCTTTTTTTCCAACTTTCACATTTCATTCACTAACAATTATCAATGTATTCTGATTAGGAAATGTTTGAGCAATTTCAGGTTGAAGAAATTGGTAGAATTCTTCAATTTCATCATCAGTGGCTTTAGTGATTATTGCATAAGTTTGAATAATAGTGGCATCAACTGGTCTTCCTTGTAGGCTTATGGATATTAGCTTATCACAGACAGCATTATAATTCAGGATAGATCTTGAAGTATTCTTCTTGCTGATGAATGCAACACCATTCCTCTTGAATTTGTCGTTCATGGCATAGTAAACCATACGATTGTCAGATTCAAAATGGCCAATACCTGTCAATCTCAGCTCACTAATGATATATTGTTACATTTCATTTTTGACAACTTAGATTCATGTTTCCTGCATTCCACATCTTTATTAGTAATGGTTGTTTGCAGCCATTTCTATTCATTTTGAGTTGTTTACCAAATGTTTAACTCCATTCATGTCATTAGTGTCAACTCTACTTTGAGGAGGCAGCTCTTCTGCACTTGTGTCTTCAGTGCCTTCCAACAAGGTTTTCAGTGACGAACATTTTAGAAGTGGTCTGCCTCTCCTGCTTCCTACTCTGTCTTAGTCTGGAAGCTCTGGTGAAATCTGTCCACCATAGGGGACCCTACTGGTATTTAACATACTGGTGGCATAGCTTCCAGCATTATAGCAACCCACATACCACTGCAGTAAAATACCAACCAAGAGGGAAAGAATATTTACAACAAGGATAATTCCCATCCCCTCTGTACACAGGGTTGATGGGGATGGGCAACTTAGACATTGGCTAACTAAAATAGGGAGGCTGTAAAGGCATGAAGTGACTGGCTTACAAGTTTTCAAGAGGGGTTTTAGATTCAGAGTGTGTGGGGGAAGGTAGGATCCCTATTGAGTGGTTTTCATCCTGTCTAGACAGATCTGGTGAAAGGAAATGTGCACAAGACTCTCACAATTCAATATTGAGTAATTGTTATCATGACTAATTGTGATTGTTGCAAATGTAAAGGTAGAAGTTTTGTAGCAAAAAGGGGTGAGTGGCCGATCTTACAGTCCTGCAGCAGAGGACCCTGGGACCATCAAGGGAGAAAAATCGGAGCAGAGTGTGGGACTCTACCCAGAGAAGTGGCGATGCCAAAGATGGAGGCAGAGATGATGATGTGGAGAGATGGAGCAGCTGAGGACTCTAGATTCATGGAGAGAGAGGGGATGTGTGCTGGCAGCTGGGGGACAGGTTTGTAGGGTGTGCCTTTTGGCTGTTTGAATAACTGTATATTCCTGAGTATTTTGGTGCACATCCTAAAGCAAAATAAAACAAAACAAAAAAACCAGAGGAAATAGAAGCAAATACTGTTGAATGAGGAAGCATGCAGGGATTGTAGTCATTGCAATGAAACAAATAAGATTGTAATGATTGCAATGAAATGGATACAATAGGATGAGTGTAAAATTGATGTTCCCCCATATAAACTACCACTGAAGTCACAATAAAAACTTAAAAAAAATAAAAATAAAAAATATATATATATTAAGACATGTTGGGCAAGTTGGCATCAGTCAAGCAAATGGGTATGGACAGCTGATGAAAGTGTTGTATGCAGAAAACACAAAGCATTCACGAAACTAGAAGAAATTCATTAGTAATGGAGCAAATGGTAAAGGTCAGGAATGTGTGTCGGGTGGTGGTATTGAGGTTAAAGATAAAGATGGAAAGATGAGGAGTTATATTTTGCAGCAGTTTGTGCATCATAGGCATAAGAGAGAGTCATTAAAATGTTTAAGCAAAGGAATGATTTAATCAGAAGATGTCAAAAAGCACAGTAGTTTCAAGCATGGACTCTGCAGCCAAATTGTAGAATTTGAATCCCAGATCACCATTTAGGAACTGTGGGCATTTGAGAAGTTAGATAGATACTTGTTGGATCAACGCTTTATTTACAAAATGGGAATAATACGAGGACCTTAGTTATAGAATTATTGTGGGTTTTTAATGGATGTAAAGTGCTTAGGATATGCCAAAGAACGTCTACATACCCCTAAAAGTGAATTATGATGACCAGATTTGAGTTGCTAGACCAGAATCAGCAGGAAAAGTGAAGCAGCTTCTGCAATATTCAGATGAGAGGTAGCAGGGGCCTAAATGAGGGTGATGGCAACGAATACTGACAAAAGTGAATGGTTTCAAGAGATATGTAGAAATTAGCATTGGTAGCCCTTTGTGATTAATGGGATAAGCATGGGTGAGAGAGAGCAGCCAAGGATGAAATCCGCATTTAATGGCTTGAGCAACTGGCAGGAATATCATGCTGTTCTCTAAGAAAGAAAACTGAAGAAGGGGTAGATTTGAGGAGACAAGAATAAATTGTTTTGAAAATGTTGTATTTGAGGTACCTACAAATTGTCTTGAGTCCCTGGGTAGGGCAAATGATTAACATGCTCAGCTGCTTATGGAACGTTTGTCAGTTCAAGGCCTCCCAGAGGTACTTTGAAAGGGAGACCTGGTGGTCTTCTGAGAGCTATATGGGGCACAGTTCTATTCGAAGCACATGAGTTCGAGCTGACCACACAGCAACTGTTTTTATGTCTTCTTCATTTCGCATTGCAGTACCTCAACGATGAACTATTTTTCGATGTCATGCAGTGAGATATTATGTTTGCTTTTGATTTTTCTTTTGCTGGTGGTTTATTTTCTAAAATTTGGTCCTTGAGTAAAATCATTAAGGAGGCTTCTACCAACAGCATTTTCCCTTCATTAAATATAGTTGTTGCCAAGTGCTGTTAAATTGGTTCCGACTCATAGTGGCCCTGTCTAGGGTTTCTGAGGAACAGCTTGTATGTTTGAACTGGTCCAGTGCATGATTCCACAGCACCACACCAGGACTCCAATATAATTTTCCATGCATTAAATATAGTAGAGGATTGGAAATTACAGGAAGGACAATGCTTTTTTTTTCTTTTTTTTGCTATCTGACCTGTGGCCAAAATTCTTTTGTAGCCTGTTGAGGATGAAATGAAATTCTGTTGTTGAGTGTATTCCAACTTATAGTGATCCTTTATATTGTTGCCAAAGTTGTAATTTTATGGTTGCAGAAAGTCTTATTTTTCCCCACAGAGTGACTGGTAGATTCAAACAGCCAATCTTGTGGCTAGTAGTCCAACTGCATTTGCTTTTTCCTTTGCTGGTGGTTTATTTTGTAAGATTTGGTTCAAAATAAAATCATTAAGTGGGTCTCTACCTATAGCATATTACATGCCTTGAAATGTAGTTATTGTTGTTAAGTGCTGTTGAGTTGAGTCCGACACATAACAACTCTGTAGAGGGTTTCTGAAGAGCATTGGGTGCATTTGAACTGCTGACCTGGAGGTTCGCAAGCCAGTGCTGATCCTACAGCACCACCCAGGAGTTCTGAAATATAGTAGAGGATTGGAAAACATAGACGAAGGGTGTTTTGATTTGCTCTCTGACTTGTGGCCTAAACTTTTCTGTTGCCAGAAACCTATTGAAGATGGAGGCCTTATAATGATTGGATTCTCATTACAAGGTCAATAAACTTTTGCTTTATAAATGGAGTTAAGTATTTCTAGAAGACAAAGGGGGATATAGCACTAAAAGCACATCAAAACAGCAACTTAAAGGGAGTGAGATGGAGAAAGAGATGCTAAAATCAGCACCCACATGCAAAGAGACAGATGGACAAGAACTGGGGAGAGCCCCAGGAAAAAAACTGGAGGGTCCTGGGGAAAGGAAGTGAAGCAATTCACCAGGTAAATATCAATGACAAAAGGCCCATTCTGCATAGATTTAAGGATCATAACTGAAAAAAATACCCAAACTCTCAGAGAAGAAGAACCCAGACATTTCAGTTGCAATATTAAGATCTCCTCAAGAAAGTCGAAACCTATAGTCATGAAGAAGAACAATCTAAGTAAAGGTCACTCAGAGAGCATGTTTGGGACCTTTAGGCTAAGGTGCATGTGTGCTTAAATTTGAGCTCATTTATTTCCATTTCCAGTAATGCCCAATTTTGCTTAGTTTAGAGGTTCTTATTTTTATATGAGTAAGCATTGTTGACTTTATACAGAAAGTAAGAGGTTGGAAGAGGGCAGAGAAAGGGAGAGAAGCAAATGAAAGAGTGAGTATATGAGAGACAGACAAAATTAAAGACGTTTAAAGTTAAAGTAAGGAGCTCTGGTAACGTAGTGGTTACGAATCGGGCTGTGAACCTTAAGGTCAGCAGTTCGAA
>NW_006408524.1:32669321-32751650 GCF_000296735.1 Chrysochloris asiatica | reverse complement strand
GGTCCACAAAAAGATTTGGACATTTGATCATTGTGTGAAAACCATATAATATATGTTTGTATATATTTGAAATACATATATGCTCATGCAAACTGCCCTGGCTAGCCTTTAGAGCCTCAGGGATTGCAAAATCATACTTGTAATTGTCTGCTTCTGGGTGCAGGACAGTCTCTGAGCAGCCCTGGGAGCCTGGTTGGAATCAAAGTTCCAAAGGACAGTACAGAGCAGCTGCAGCCCAGCATGTTGTTGTTGTTAAGTGCCATAGAGTCAGTTCCGACCCATAGCGACCCTGTATAGGGTTTCCAAGGAGCAGCTGGTGAGCTTGAACCGCCAACCTTACAGTTCAAACAGCTTTGCAGTCTGGAGCATTAACCCACAGCTCCACACCACATGCAAGCCCCATAGTTCAGACTGGGGGCCAGGGGAGATGCATCACTATAAACTCAACATCAGCCTGACCTGGCACTCTTCAAAGCAAGCCCGTCCTTCCTGCCCTATGATATATACATAGACCTTGCCCCAGTGGTTGTTATGTGATGCAAAACAGTAAAGCCAAAGCATTTTTTAAAACCATCCCCTTTTACTATCCAAAAACATAAAAGAATGATTGTTTTCCCTTCAATATCTTTACTGTTATATTTTCCTGCCACTATCTTAAAACTCCACCAGAGTATCCCACAATAGACTCCTGTTAAGGCAGAGTTCTACCTCCAAATTGCTGTTCAAGCAGTTTATTTTTCAATTAAGTGTTTCTTTAAGGTGGTCTAGGAGTTGTTCTCTGCTATTCATAAGGTTTTCAGTGAATAAATATTCGGTAGTTCCTCACTCCTTCTTCTTAGTCTGTCTTTGTCTGGAAGGACATCTGAAACCTGTCCACCATGGGTGACCCTACTGGTATTTAAAATACCAGTGGCATAGCTTCCAGAATCAAAGCAACTCACAAACCACCACAGTAAGACAAACTGACAAACTTGGCAACAACAGTGAGGTTGGCCCAGGATTGGGCAGTGTTTCATTCTGCTGTGTATAAGGTCACTATGAGTTAGTATATAACAACAACAACAACAACAGGAGTTGTTCAAACTTTTACTCTAAATAAGAAGAGAAAGTCACAATATGAATGGTTTCCTCTTGTCAATTAGCTACAAATACAAAAATAAGTTTTCAGTCCCAGTTTCATGTCGCTCAAATATTCCCATCAAAATTTTTCAAAACCTTCTCAGGTGATTTGACAGTAGAATTGAGGCCATAATAACCCTATTCATTTTTCAATAGCTGTGATGCACACCTTCAGTTAAATTTTGAATTAAGTCTCAGACACAGAACAAAAGGATATTACTTATTATAGGAAGAAGGGGATTCTAATTTTCCATTTAACAAATATTTAATATTTAACGTGTTTTAACTTTTAAACAACCCCAAATCAAAGATATTTAAGGATAATAATTTTTAGGTGATCTAGGTGGAACCTGATCCTCCCCCTTTATAATGGTTACGGTTCTGTGTTAACTTGACTAGGACACAATGTCCAGAGGTTTAACAGTTGAGATGTGCTTATTCCCTTAGTTGTGATGAAATACAGGCGTAATATGGTGGTGGTTATGTGCCATGGAGTCAGGTCCAACTCATAGTGACCCTGTACAGGGTTTCCGAGGCTGTAAATCTTTACGGGAGCAGAAAACCTCATCTTTCTCCCACAGAACAGCTGGTAGTTTCAAACTGCTGACCATTTGATTAGCAGCCCAATTCATAATCACTACGCTATCAGAGTTCCTTAGGCAATTATAGGCATAGTTAATATAGGCAGAGTTAACTCTATAATGAGTGGCTATGAGCAGTCAATCAATTGAAGGGATGCTTCCTTAGGTATGTGGCCTGTTCCAATATAATGGATGCATGGGAAAGACTGTCTCTCTTCTCCTGGGTACTTGAGACTCTGCATTTGTAAGCCATTTCCTTGATAACAGACTTCTGTCACTATGAGTAGGAACTGATTCAAAGGCACTTAACAACAACAACAACATATGTGAGGGTGGGTCAAAAATTTGCCCAAACACTGGCTTTATTAAAATGCCTGTTCAACTCCATTAGAATGCCTATTCCACTCCATGGTATATGGCAACATTCAGCGTGTACGTGAAATAATTCTGTTGAATAGATGAGTGACATTGGATTATGTGGCAGATAATTTGCAAATCAGTCATAGCTCTGCCTAGGAAATCTACCACAGACCTAGTTTTCAAAATTTTGTGTGAGATGGATACCAAAACAACTCATTGTTGTTGTCAGGTGCCATCGAGTCGGAACCGACTCATAGCGACCCCATGCACAGCAGAATGAAACAATGTCCGATCCTGGGCCAACCTCACTACCGCTGCCACACTTGAGTCCATCAATGATGCCACCTGGCTGATCTATCTCGTTGGGGGTCTTCCTCTTTTTCTCTGACCCTCCACCCTACCCAGCATGACATCCTTCTCCAGCGATTGTTTCCTCCGGACAATATGTCCAAAGTAGGAGAGACGAAGCTTAGCCATCCTGGCCTCCAAGGAGCACTCTGGCTGCACTTCTTCCAAAACAGATCTATTGGTTCTTTTGGCAGTCCATGGCACTTTCAGTATTCTCCTCCAACACCACAACTTAAAGGCATCAATTCTTCTACAATCTTCCTTATTCACTGTCCAGCTTTCGCATCCATATGAGGCTATTGAAAACACCATGGCCTGGGTCAGGCACACCCTAGTCCTCAAGCTGACATCTCTGCTCTTCAATACTTTAAAAAGTTCCTGTGCAGCAGATTTGCCCAGTGCAATGCGTCGTCTGATCTCTTGACTGCTGCTTCCATGAGTGTTGATAGTTGATCCAAGAAGAATGAAGTCCTTGACAACTTCAATCTTTTCTCCATTGATAAGAATGTTGTTTATTGGTCTAGTGGTGAGGATTTTTGTTTTCTTAACATTGAGATGTAATCCATATCGAAGGCTGTGCTCTTTAATCTTCATAAGTAAATGTTTCAAGTCCTCTTCACTTTCAGTGATCAAGGCATGGAAGAGTATAAATAGAAGCATTTGAACATCTGAAAACAAAATTTGTACTGATACTCAAAGGAAGGTAAAAGTTTCTTTAAAAAAAAAATCATTATTTGTGTTGAGATATGGATTCATCGCTATGACCTTGAGAGTAAACAGCAGAGTATGGAATGGAAACATCCTCAGTCACTGACCAAAATAAAGTTCAAAAGTCAATCATCAGCTGGGAAATTGATGCTTCCAGTTTTCCGGGATTCTCAAGGGTCAGCATTGGAACACTATCAGAAAAAACATTCAATAATCAACAGTGCTCATTATAGTGAGATGCTCACTAAAGAGCTGAAGCTTAAAGTTTAGATTAACTGCAGAGGACTGCTATAAAAATGGTGTTGTGATCTTGTATGACAATGCACGCTTACACACTTCTGCCCACACTGTTGACACTCTGCAAAAACTTTGTTTTGAGGTGCTAAAGCATCTTCCCTATAGTCCTGATCTTGCTCCATCAGACTTTCAGTTGTTTGGTTCCCTGAAAGCAACCCTTTGAGGATGAAGATTTACCTACAATGAAGAAGTGAAGAGAGTGGTACATTCATAGCTTGCAGCTCAGCCTAAAACATTTTTTAATAAGGGAATACAAAAGTTTGTTGACAGATAGACAAAATATATTGCAAAGCAAGGAGAATATATCAAAAAATGACATATTCTTTTAATCAACTTTTCTAAAAGTTGATTAAAATAAATTCTACAGCCAGAATGCAGATAATTTTTGACTCACCCTCATACATTGGTGATGAAAACTCTTGTTTTTGTTCATATTCTGGTTTCACATTTAGTTTTTATCCAAGTTCTTACCATCTACTGCATTTCATTTTTTCTATGCATTCACCAGGAACATTAGTTTTAGTAAATGCAGATTGAACCTCCTTGAAACCTTTTCATTGAAAACAATTAAAATAAATCTACAAGGCCAAAATATGACCCTACCAGAATTCAGAGATAATTTCAAGAATAGATTTGATGCATTAGACACTAATGACAGAAGACCAGAAGAATTGTAGGATGATATCAGTAACAACATATAGGAATGAAGTAAAGATCATTAAAAAGACAGGAAAGAATAGAAAATATGGATATCAGAAGAGATTCTGAAACATGCTCTTCAATTTAGAGAAACTACTGGAAGTAATGGGGATGCAAAAGAGAGGAACAGAAAATTTCAAATGACACCTTGTGAAGACAGAGTCAAGTATTATAATGAAATATGTAAAGACCTGAAGTTAGAAAACCAAAAGGGAAGAACACACTCAGCATTTCTCAAGCTGAAAAGATTGAAGAAAAATTTTGGGGGAAAATGCAGTATTGAAAGATTCCATGGGCAAAATAGTGAATGACATAGAAAGCATCAAAAGCAAACGGAAGGAATATACAGATTCACTGTACCAAAAAGAATTGGTTGATGCGCAACCATTTCAAGAGGTAGCATATGTTCAAGAACAAATACTACTGAAGGAAGAAATCAAAGCTACACTGAAGGCACCAGTGAAAAACAAGGCTCCAAAAATTAAGGGAATATAAACTGACATGTTTCAACAAATTTATGCAGTGTTGGAAGTGTACACTCATCTGTGCCAATAAGTTTCAAAGACAGCTACCTGGCCAATGAATTGGAAAAGATCCATATTTGTCCTTATTCCAAAACAAAGTGTCCCAATAGAATGCAAAATCATTACTATTATATGGAAATAAAATTTTGTTGAAGATAATTAAAAAGCTGTCATAGCAGTACATTTACAGGAAGTTGCCAGAAATTCAAGCTGGATTCAGAAGAGGACGTGGAATGAGGAACATCATTGCTGATAGTTATAGGCTAGAAGTAGAGAATAGAGAAAAATGTGCTTTCTAAACTATATAAAGGTATTTGGCTGTGTGGATAATATGAAACTGTGGATAACATTGCAAAGAATGGATATTCCAGAATATTTCATTGTGCTCATGAGGAACCTGTACATAGACCAAGGAGTTGTTAGAGCAAAACAAGGAGATACTGAATTGTTTAAAACCAGGAAAGGTGTGTGCCAGGGTTGTATCTTTTCACCATACTTATTCAATCTGTCTGCTGAGCAAATAATCTGAGAAGCTGAATTACATGAAGAAGAATGCGGCATCAAGATTGGAGGAAGACACATTAACAATCTGTGATATGCAGATGATACAACCTTGCTTTCTGGAAGCGAAAAGGAATTGAAATACATACTGATGAAGATCAAAGACTGCAGCCTTCAGTACAGATGGCAACTCAGTGTAAAGAAAACAAAAATCCTCACCACTGGACCAATAAATAATATCATGATGACGGGCAAAATGACTGACTGTCAAAGACTTCAGTTTGCCTGGATCCATAATTAATGCTCATGGAAGCAGCAGTCAAGAAATCAAACAATGTATTTTCTTAGGCAAATCTGCTGCAAAGAACTCTTCAAAGCGTTAAATAGTAAATAATGTCATTTTGAGGACTAAGATACACTTGACCCAAGTCATGGTATTTTCAATCATCTCATATGCATGTGAAAGTAGGATGGTGAATAAGGAAGAAATGATACATTTGAATTGTGGTGCTGGCAAAGAATATAGGAAAGCACCATGGACTGCCACAAATCTGGTAAGTCTGCCATGCAGGTAGTATCAGAACGTTCCTAAGAAGTGAGGATGACTAGCCTTTATCTCTCTTACTTTGGACATGTTGTCAGGAAGGACAAGTCCTGCAGAAGAACATCATGCTTGGTAAACTGGAGGGTCAGCAAAAAAGAGGAAGACCTTCAAGGAGATGGATTCACAGAGAGGCAGCAACAATGGGCTCAAATAACAATTGTGATGATGTCACAGCACCACCAGGCACTGTTTCATTTTGTTGGAGCCGACTCAAAGACACTTGACATTAACCGCATGGGAAACTATAAAATGGGTTGTGCACTTTTACTGTCTCTGATGATCTTTTGGAATTATCCATTTTCTTGGTCAACAGAAAAGCATACTACCCAAGTCTCCGTCCTGTTTATTTCTTGTTGTTAAGTGCTGTCCAGCTGGTTCCTGAAGGTCCATAGTGACCCTTTAAGGGTTTCTGAAGAGAAGCTGGTGAGTTTGAACCACCAACCTTGTGGTTCAAACTGACTTTGTGGACCAGTGTTTACCCTACAGTGCTGCGCCAAGACTCTTACGTCCATTTTTTCTTCTTCTTAAGCTTGACAGTTAGCTATCAAGCTTTCTAAATTAAGTGATGAAGTAAATATTGAATGTAAGTAATGTGCTTATAAAAATCTTTGAAATTTTAAATACTTTCAGAATTTTTGTTTTGTTCTGTTTTTTGTTTTTTGGTTTTTTGGTTTTGTTTTTTTCATTTAAAGCATGAAAGCATGAGACAGGCTACTCCACAACCTGGTTATCATTGGTCTGTGCTGGAATATTTCCCTCTGCCCGCAACTTCCATCCACATGCCTACCATTCTACTGCTCTCATTTTCTGCACTATGCCTAGCATTTGCCTCTACTTTGCCATGAGCCATGATATTTATAGGTAGAACTATTTCATTTCTAAAATTTCAGAGTCAAAAATAATGCCAGGGAAGAGATAAATTTGAGACAGACCAAGATTTTAAGCCTAAGGGATTTCTTGAAAAAAACCCTTTCTTAAGTGCTCTCAGAAATCAAATTAAATTTGTTTAGGTATCATTTAGTGGTAAATAGATTTTACTTGACACATCATTATATTGTTCTTGATGTTAAGTTGGTTCTGAGTTATAGCCACACTGAATAGGGTTTCCAAGGAGTGACTGGTGGGTTTGAAACATTGACCTTGTATTTCAAACAATCTAATGCTTATATAGCTAATGTTGTTAAGCAACATCCAGTTGGTTCTGATCTGTATAGAGTTCTGATTTATATATGGTGTGTTTGAACCGTTAACCTTTCAGTTAGCAGTTCAGTGTGTCACAACAGGACTCTGGTCCTATATTGTTGTTGTTGTTGTTGTCAGGTGCTATCGAGTTGGAATCGACTCATAGCGACCCCATGCACAGCAGAACAAAACAATGTCCGATCCTGGGCCAACCTCACTACTGCCACCACACTTGACGCCATCAATGATGTCACCTGGCTGATCCATCTCGTTGGGGGGTCTTCCTCTTTTTCTCTGACCTTACCCAGCATGACATCCTTCTCCAGTGACTGTTCTCTCCGGACAATATGTCCAAAGTAGGAGAGATGAAGCCTAGCCATCTTGGCCTCCAAGGAGCACTCTGGTTGCACTTCTTCCAAAACAGATCTATTGGTTCTTTTGGCAGTCCATGGCGCTTTCAGTATTCAGTAGTTTGAATTGCTGTGATTCTGAGGGCTATGCCACCGATTGTTGTTGTAAAGTGCTGTAAATTGGTTCGGACTCACTGACTCATAGTGACCCTGTATTGGTTTTCTAAGGAGCAGCTGGTGGGTTTAAACTGCTGACCCTGAGGTTCAACCAACCTTTTGGTCCAGAAAGTTCTCTTGCAGTGTCATATCAGAAAATTGGGTAGAAAATATAGTATTGCATTAACTGGAACATCATACTTCTCACTTATTACGTATAAATGGGAGTTTACTTTTCTATGCATTGATCCATCCAACAAATTGAGAAAATGGGTACTGAAGATATAGGGGCAAAGAGATCAGAGCTTTCTCCTTTTCTCAGAGATTATATTCTGGATCAGTTCTGTCAATTACAAATTTCTGTGATGATGAAAATGTTCTATATCAGTTCAGTACATTATGGTAACCAAAATCTACATGTGGCTATTGATCAATGGAATTTACAATTTTATTTAATCTTAATTTAAATAGTCATGTGTGGCTAGTGGTTACAGTGTTGAACACAGAGAATGGTTGAGTTGATGAGAAGTGGAAGATAAATAAATGCATTTTATTGTGATGTTGTTGTTGTTGTTATGTGTCGTGGAGTCGGTTCCGACTCATAGTGACTCTGTACAGGGTTTCCGAGGCTGTAAATCTTTACGGGAGCAGAAAGCCTCATCTTTCTCCCGTGGAAACAGCTGGTAGTTTCGAACTTCTGACCTTGCGGTTTGCACCCCAATACATAACCACTACACTACCAGAGCTCCTTTTATTGTGATGAGTGCTGTGGAAAAAATGAGTAGAATAATATAATGAAAGATGGGGTCATGGCAACCAAGTTAGGATGAGCAAAGATGTATGAGAGATGTATAAGTTCCAATAAAGTTGATAGTTGAATAAAGAAGAATTAGCATTTCCAAGAGCAGAAGCAAAAGTTTTTCAGCTCTAGAGAAAGCAAGAGAAAAATTCTTAAGGATAGAAAGACTTGGAGTATTCAAGATTCAGAAATCAGATCAAATACAGTAAGCAAGGAAGTGAATATCATGTAATGATGTTGGGAGGAAAAAGAGACCAGTTCATATGGAGTTTTATAAGTTGTAGTAAAAAGTATAGATTTTATTCTAAGTATACTCTAAATATAAAGGTAATTTAAAAGTTATTATATCACAGAAGTATGTACAAAGTAGAAGTTTTGAGGATTAAAGTATGATTTATTATTTTTAGAAAAGCTTTTTAGGTTAACGCGTGCCCCATTTGAAAAACTACTGGTGATTATGTAATTGTTTTAAAAATACTAAGGTAATCTGTCTTGGTGAAGACACAGGGAGGAATTTAAAGGTTAAAGGGAATAGAAGAAGATACTTTCATATACACAACTCTGGAACACACCCATTAATGTGATGGAGCATTTTGTTAGTTATTAACAGCTGTTGAATCGATTCTGATTCACAGCTTTAAATCCAAGGCTTTAAATCTTTGAGGGAGCAGAAAGCCTCATCTTTCTCCCAAGTAGCAGCTGATAGGCTTGAGCCGTAAACCTTATCCAGTGTTTATCGTATGAAGCATGAAGGGGCAAAATGATGAATACTTCTTAGGTATTATCAAACATCCTAAGACAATGAGTTGCTCTGCCTGGAGGCTCAGGATCATAGTATCAGGGGACATCGTGGTCAATTGTCCACAAAGACAGTGTTCTACATCCCACGTTGGTGAATAATGACTGAGATCTTAAAAGCTTATGTGTGGCCATCTAAGGTTCAACTATTGGTCTCTCCATGTGAGGAAGAAAAGTAAATGCCTATTTATACATAATCCGTGAGAAGTATGATGTTCCAGTTAATGCAATACTAGATTTTCGGAATCAACCAGTTCAGTGGACCAATGGAGCAAGTGAACATCAGTCTCCATGACTCTGAGATCAGAAGAACTAGATGGTGCCCAGCTACCACTACCAATTGCTCTGAAAGGAATCGAATTGGAAGGTCCCTAAGATATGTATATATATAAATGACAAGGCTTACTGGTCAGAAAGAGACTGGAGGAATCTAAGACTATGGCCCATGACCAGCCTTCAGGTCTAGAAAGTAATTCATCTCATGGCCCAATTTTCAGCCCAGCAGCAGATAGGTATATGGGGGAAACAACAACACCAGCAAGGTATGTTCACCCTGGCATGGTCAACCATTCAAGATCAAAAAGACAACATTTATATAAGGACAAAGTTGAAAAGGGATGGGAAGGAGGGTGGAAAGGAAATAGAACCACAGGGAAGAAGTAGGATAACAGTTGTTACACAAAAGGGATTGCAATGATTGAAATGAAACAAAGTGTATGATTTATTGAATGTAAAACTGATGATCTTCTCTGTAAACCTTCACTCAATTCACGATAAAAAGTTTTTAAAAAATGATAATCTGTCTTCAAGATATTGGCATTGAAGTTGGCAAACAAGCTGTTTACTTATAATTCATAAAGGGAGAATGACACAGCAGGGCATATCATTGTTAGTCTTTTGTCAAATTAAGTTTCTCTCAAGGCTGCTCAGCTTTGGAATACAATCATGAAAACACTTTTCTAGGTGTGGCAATGTCTGCCCTCATCTGCAACTGTGACTCTAGCTGACTGGTCTACAGCCAGCTTTCAGAGGATAAGTCATCATATCAGAGAAATATTTCATGAAAATCAATAGGTATTTTTATATATAGCATAAGATCCCAGACTCCCTTATCAGTCCTAAGGATACTTTTTTTTTGTATTTTATTTGATATAATAAAAAATAGTTATTATATCACAGAAGTATGTACAAAGTAGACGTTTTGACATCCGACTGGATTTTAAACATTTTATTCTCTTTGAATTTACCAGATGACCTAAACTGCTGATGTCATTAATTCAACATAGGGATTCCACAAATCCATAAGGGCCAGTACACAAAAAGGATGGTCACAACAACCTAGTCACCATATAAACTACATTATCTAGAGAAACATTCTTGCTAGGTCAAAGCATGATATTCACATGATTGTTTGAAAAATCATGCACAAGTTATCCACCATAAAATGATGGGAGTAAGACTGAGAAAAATGTTACTAGAATTTCCCAATTGCAAATGATGAGATAAACAGTACAAACTACTGATGCTCTGCAACCCGTTTTAATTATAGACTTTAAAGTCATCATCTTATATTTTTTAACATCTATTTCAAATACAAGGGAGCTCTGGTAGTGAAGTGGTTAAGAGTTGGGCTGCTAGCTTCAAGGTCAGCAGTTCGAAACTACCAGCTGTTCTGTAGGAGAAAGATAAGGCTTTTCTGCTCCTGTAAATATTTACAGCCTCAGAAACTCTATGCAGTGTTGTTATGAGTCGGACTTGATTCCAGAGCATGTAGCCACCACCATTTCAAATACAAAGACTCTTAGAAATTACAAATCCATATTTTAACGGTGAATTTTCAATATACATAGGCTAGAATGTTGTTTTGCTTTACTCTTTCAATAATGCAAATAGCAACATGCAGGACTAAATAGTCAAAAGAAAGAAAATACTTAACAGTTTCAAGTTCATACTTAGCCATCTTTTCTTATAATACAAGATAATTGAGTACATGAGGTAACAGAGAATGGAGAAAAGAAATGAGGGAGGAAATGAGAGAGGAGGTGAGAAAGAGATCTCATTTCATCCTTAAATTAGTTTGTGTTATGAAGATGTCAAACCCTCATTTTAGCCAATAAAACATTTTTGGTATGGTAATGATATTCCCTTCTAGTGTATTTCTAAAAATCTCAAAAAATGAAAAAAAAAATCTGGCTTTGTAAACAAATGTACAAACATGATGTATTTTTTTGAAAACCTTTAAACCTAAAACAAGGCATGTTTTTGTCTTAAATTTAGAATAAATTCAAAGAATACATTGTATGTTCTTTGTTTCAAATACATTTTAGGACCAAGCCGACCACATTCAACCAAGTTAAATTATCTGAATGGATTTTTTGGGGGGAAAGAGAAAGGAGTCTGTTCATTTTAATATACCTTCAGAAATATTTTACTTCTTGATGATGACAGCAGCTCTTGCTGACAACTATTAATACATTATAAACACCCCATCAGAGTTATATAAAAACATGTCAGTTTTAAAGAGAACATCTTTGACAGCAAATTTTCTGATTGTGAAACAGCTGTGCCTTCAGTACAATGCATTAAGTAGTTTATTTCTTTTAGATAGTTAAATTGTGCATGAAATGTTGCTGGCGCAAGGGCTCCAAATCTGGCCTGATTAGCGAACATCTGTTACATTGGAAAAATTCATGTCTACCCTAATTAGCTGTCAGGCTGATGTACATCAGGCCTGATGGTGAGGGATCCTTTGCTGTTTAAGTCAAACAGGTTCCTCTCCTCTCCCGTCACCTGCCCTTTCAAATCTCTTCCTCTCGTGTGTTGCTGTAATTAGAGATGGTTGGACATACAATAGGGCAGGCTATGGTCAGTTATAGTCCCATCTGTGCAATATTTTGATTCCCACCGAACTTGGGAACTTAGAGATAAAGTTATTCAAGAAGCCATGAGATTGTTAGACTTGTTAGATCTCTGACATTTGATAATCTTGGTCCCCAAATCTTCATCTGTATGTTTCTTCAAAGTCTAAAGTCACCATCCTAGGGAAGGAAGGGCAATCTATAGCTGTCTGACCATCTTATCTTGGTTTTGTTTTATTTTGAACACAGGTCCTCTTCAAAGATTTTTTGAAACTGTGCTGTCGATGTGATACGATACTGTATGACCAGGTGTTAAAAGGAGCAAAGAATAATTGGAAAAAGGAGCTGAACATTCTGAAAATGGAATTTCCATAGCCTAATAGTTGACATCTATACATACCTACATTTGAAATCTTAAGGCCTGATTGTAACAGGTTCATTTGTTCAGTAAACAAAGGGCTTTCCGGAGTAAACAAAAACTTGAGTTGATCTGTGTATGGGCAAAATTACAACTTCCTGTTTGAACTAGCATTAAACTGGAAAGTGCAGTTTGAAGTGGTCCTGAGCTGGTGAAATCTCATTTGCTCTGTGACAGCCTTTTATATAAAAGAGTTGGCTTGCCTGGGGCCAAGTTCAGATTCAACCTGAAAGATTAAGAATACATAAAGTTACAACATCAGGTTTTATAAGAGTGTGAATTAACCTAGGAAGAATGAAAATATCAGACTTTTTCTGACTTTGTATCATCTTTTCAAAATAATTCCTGTAAAGGATATTATTTCCAAGCTGTGTTGTCCAAGCCATAGTTTCTGAGAAACGGAGTGACTGGTGAGCTTGAACTGCTGCTGTGGCTCTTTGGATGAAGATGTCCAGACCTGTCTTCTAAGACCCTCTAGATGGGTATAAATTGCTAGCCTGGCAGTTAGTAGTATAGCAGTTACCTGTTTACACCATCCAGGAAATTTTGTATACTATGAACCTATTTCCACCAAGTTGATTCTGACTCATAGTGAACCTGTAGGGTTTCAAAGGCCGTAATCTTTACAGAGAGGGAGAAAGATGAGACTTTCTGCTCCTGTAAGGATTTACAGCCTCAAAAACCCTATACAATGTTGTTGTGAGTCAGAACTGACTTAACTGCATACCACCATCACCACTACCAACCTTTAAAGAAGCAGATGGTCACATCTTTCTCCCACAGTGAGACTGTGGATTCAAACTACTTACCTCAGAGTTAGTAGTTCAATATTTAACCCACTGAGTCACCAGGGCTCCTTTTTTTCTTTTTTAAGTTTTCATTGTGAATTGAGTGATAATTTACAAGGGAGAACATCAGCTTTACATTCATCCTATCATATTTCATTTCATTGCAATGATTACAATCCCCTCCATGCATCATCATTCAACTGTATTTGCATCTATTCCCTCTGTTTTTTGTTTTGTTTTTATGTACACTGAAACACTCAGGAAGATATAACCATTCAAACAACTAAAGGGCACACCCCTCAAGCCTGCCCCCTGGCTGTCAGCATACATCTCTTTTCCCTTCCTGAGTCCAGGGTCCCCAGTCGCTCTGTCTCTCCATGTCATCCTCTCGGCCTCCATCTCTGGTGTCACTGCTTCTCTGAATAGGGTCCCACACTCTGCTCTTCTCCCTTGATGGTCCAAGAGACCTCCACTCCTGGACTGCAAAGTCAGCCACTCCCCTCCTTTTGCTACAAAAATGTCTACCTTTACATTTGCAACACTCACAGTCTGTCCTGATAGCATTTATTCACTATTGAACACAAGAGTCTTAACCCCATCTCCTTTCACCAGACCAGGGCTTCTTTATATGGCATTTTTGTTGATTGTGAAGTGCTGTCGAGTCAGTTCCAAGGAGCAGCTAGGAAATTTGAACTGCTGACCTTGAGGTTCAAACCGACCTTGTGGTCTCGTACTTATCCTGCAGCACCACACCAGGACTCCTTGTATGGATAGAATACACATGATGTGTTCTATTAGATTATAAACTCTTTGTGTATTTTTTTTTTTAATGTTTTGTTGTGAATTATCTGATAGTTTACATGAGAGAACATTAGCATTACATTCATCCTATCATATATCATTCATTGCCATGGTTTCAATCCCCTCCATGCATCATCAACCGACCAGAGGGTATACCCTGAAAGCCTATCCCCACCCCCCGGTCTTCAGCACACAGCCTCTCTCCCTCTCTGGGTCTAAAGCTGCTCCATCTCTCCACGTCATCATCTCTGCCTCCATATCTGGTATCACTATTTCTCTGGGTAGGGTCCCACCTTCCGCTCTCCTCCCTTAATGATCCCAGGGACCCCTACTTCTGGATTTCAAAGTCAATCCCTTCCCGCCTTTTGCTACAAAATATCTACCTTTACATTTCCAATCCTCACAGTCAGTCCTAGTAACACTTATTCACTATTGTATCATAAGAGACCTCTACCCATCTCCTTTCATCAGCCCCACCCAGACAGATTCGATACTACTCAGTGGAGATTCTACCCTTCTCCGTGCCCTCTGGATCCAGGCTCCCTCTTGAAAGCTTGTAAACCAATCACTTCTTGCCTTGTAGCCCCCCCCCCCATTTTGGGTAGCCAATGTCCAAGTTGCCCATCCTTGTCTATCTACCCTGGGTATTGAGGGGATGGGAATTATCCTTGCTGTAAAGATTTGTTCCCTCTTTTGAGCTACTGTTCATCAAATTGTATCAGATTCCTTTTTTTTCCCTTCTTCTTTCTTCTTCTAGTTGAGCTCTGACCATCCAGCCATTGAAGCCAGGTCAAGTGGGTATTATCTGTAAGTGTGTGTGTTCTTGTGTATATGTCCTCTCCTTATCAGCTGGATGCTTCATTCTCCACTCTAATCCTCTGTGGCTATGTTACTGACTCTGGGCCCAGGAGTCCCCAGGTCTTGTCAAATGGCTGGCCAGCCAAATCTCCACCCAGGTTCATAGGAGTGTATTGAATGCTGTAGGACTTAGCTTGCAGCTTCATTGCTGTTTTTCCCTCACTTCCCCTTATCAGTGACCAACATGGTCACCAGTCAGAGCACGTGTCTGCTCGTGTATTCTCATTGAGTCTTAGTCTTGGAAGGGAATTTGCCCTGAGGGAACCCCACCACTTGCCTTGATGTCTGGGCGAGCAACCCGCTTGTTCTTGTAGTAATCAGTGGGACTGCTGTTATTGTTTTATATTTTTCCTGTCGTTTTTCTCTCAAGAAGTATCTTCTGTTCTTCTAGCTGCTCCAGACTGGTCTGCTTGTCCTTTCCAGTGGAAATTTTCCACCTCAGAAGATTCTGGATGGGGTTCAGTATTAGATTATAAACTCTTTGGATAAAGAATAATCTTCTAAAAATTATAGTTCCTAACTTTTGCTGTTGTTAAGTACTGTCAAATCAGTTCCAAATCATAGCAATCTTATATATATATAGGATTTTCAAGGAGTGGTTGGTGGATTTGAATCACTGACCTTGCAGTTAGTAGTACAGTGCTTCTCTTACCACACCAGAACTCCTGTAGGTCATAACAACTGTAGCTAAGTGTCATCAACTCGGTTCCAATTCACAATGACTGTATAGGGTTTCTAAGGGGCAGCTGGTGGGTTTGAACCACTGACCTTTTGGCTAGCAGTTCAGTGATTATCAGCAGCACCACACCAGAACACAATGGAAGCTTAATAAATGTTTGTTGGATGAATATAATTTGGTTCAGGTCAGAGGTGTTATAAAGCAGGGATATGTCTCCAGGGGAAACTGCCCATTTGAGCCCAGCCCTAGTGACCAGGAAGACCGGCTGCCATCTCCAGCTGCCCAGTTGACTTAGAGAGTTAAGGTACCTTGTACTTATAGAAATGGGATGGTTTGGACAACATCCATAAAGTTCCTATGAAAGTAAAGAATGGCCGGCATCCTCCCAACAGAGCTATTGAAGAAGTCCTGAAGTCTTCAAAATTACCTAATTTTTCTAAAATGATGATGCCTGACGAACATCTGTGGGTCCTTGTTCTAGGCATGACTGTAGCTTGTTCTAGTTCTGAATTTGTACTGTGGTTTTGCTGGGAGGCTCTGAGATGCCCTAACACACAGAGACTTCCAGTCTACTCCTTTGACTTTCTTCTTCCTTCTGAATCTGCTCTCCCATGAGCATGTGCCATAGTCTTCCATACTATTTTCTTGGTTTATCAAGAGCCAAGAGTATAGGGAATACTATAATGAAATAGCTTTCCTTTTTAATTTTGCAGATATCAGAGATATGAAACAATGCATATATTTTAAACATATGTCAACTCTTAGGAATTTTGACATTCCCTCCTTAAAAAGTCCCCTAAAGACAAAGAATTCCTATGTAACTACATTCTGACTTGAAAAATATCTCTTGAGGTATTTTTGTGTGTGTGGCTATATTAATATTGATAGTATTAAAGCTTTCTTGAGTTCTACAGTATGGTGTCAAGTTTTTAATATAGCTTACCTCATGCTTCGGACATATTGTCAGGAGGGACCAGTTGCTGGAGAAGGATATCATGTTTGGTAAGGTGGAGGGTCAGAGAAAAAGAGGAAGACCCTCAATTGGCCAAGTGGCAGCATTGATGGAATCAAGTTCAAGCGTGGCAATAGTAGTGAGGGTGGCCCAGGATTGGGCAGTGTTTCGTTCTGCTGTGCATAAAGTCACTATGGGTCAGTACCGACTCGATGGCACCTAACAACAACAACCTCATTGGAATGCAATAGCTCCTTTCATTTTTATCCATGTATGTTCTGTCTGTATTTGAAAGGCATAGAAAACACTAAAATAGAAGCTGTTGGATGCTTACCAGATTGGATTAATGATTATCATTAACATCATCACAACCACAAAAACAACAGCCACAATCATGAGAGCTGACAATCTTTGTTTAAACATCAGCATGTTGTTGTTGTTAATGCCAGCGAGTCAGTTCCAACTTACGGCAACCCTGTATAGCATTTCCGAGGAGCAGCTGGTGAGTTTGAACCACCGAACTTTCAGTCCAGCATTTATCTTACAGCACCATAAGTAGCATAGGCAAAATTCAAGCCATACCTGACCCCAAAGTGGTTTTACAGCGACCTCTCAAGGGAATTGCTTTTGATCATATTTTAAATGTCTATTAATTTCTAAATAAATAATCCATTTCATTGTCTTCTTAAAATACTTTGCTGCTGTTATTAAGTGCTGTGGAATTAGTTCAGACTCATAGTGACCCTTCATAGGGTTTTCCAGGAGCGGCTGAGGTTAGCAGTCCAGTGTTTTTCCTACAGCACCACATCAAAACTTTAAAAAACTTTATTTGGATAAATGACATCGGTTCTATGTATTTTGCTTACTTGATGGTGGCAAGTCAAATAGAGTTACTTTATAAAAATTCACATTTTATTTATATTATCTTCATAGACTGAGCAAGCCGAATCAGTATACATATGTAATTCAGACCAAAGTAAAGCAACTGAAACCTCCCCTTTGGAAAATTGTATCTTTTAAATCCAAGTCTCTGAGGTCTGAATTTCACTGAATTCAAATCATTCTATGAAACAGACTGTAAGGACTGGAACAGTGACTTTGAAATGATTTTGAGGATTCAGACACCACATGTTTTATGACCATACAGTTTCTGTGTGTGATTTTGACTAACTTGATAAGTAAAATCGAAAGGCTTTTTTTTTTTTTTTTTTTTTTTTTTTGCAGTTAATAAAGAAGTGATTCAACAAAAATATTTACTATGCACTATGCCAGCAACTAAATTAACCAGTAATAATTGTTTTCGGTGGTACCAATCAACAGCTGAAAAAAAAGCCCACAGGTCATTATATTGATCAAAATTAACTATGGTTTCTCCCCACCCTATAGACCACTGAACATGGTATATTTCACATGTGAAATATAAACACACACACACAAAGTGTCAATTCTTCTCAATGTTTGTTTCTCTGAAAACAATCTCACAAACTTCTGAATATTTTGTATTGGTGAGATAGCAAATGTCTTATTGCTATTCTAAGCCTGTAATTTACCCTTGAGACTGCTGACGCCACCCTTCTAAAGAATCATCCCTGTTGTGTTGTGAGTAGCAACAAAAGGTCACTCCCTTCCTGTAGAGACTTATTCTCTGAGTCTGTCAGATAATAGATATCAAATACATGCATTCCTTCAGAAAAGGGTTGCAAATAGGAGGGAATCATTACATTCTTCTTGCAAGCTTCCCATTGCAGAAAATGTAAACCCTTCTAAGAAAATTGTGCAGCTCTCAGGGAGGCTAATTCCACTAATTTTGGCTGAGCAATGAACAGCTTCCTGAAGCACTAACGTTGCCAACATTGGGTCTTCAGTCTCCTACACAGTGGGCTGAGGGTCTGGGTATGGCTATCATTGGATGGGACACATGACAACACTGGACATTCTCAGCAAAGAACTGCATGTTTATATGTTTTTTAAGATGATCATGTGAAGAGGAAACTGAAAAGTTTACTCTGGAGTTGACACTGGTGTTTAGTACAGAGTTTCAGGGAATACAGTACTTGGGGAAGCAATTCTTTAAAGAACTCCATATTAGTGATAACTTGAGGGGTCCTCTGAGGAAGAATCCTATCACAGTAAATACATTAGGGACCACAGTTATGAACAAATCTAAGTCCTGCAGGTCAATTCTGATTTCCCTTTTACAGAATAATTAGGTGCTGTTGAGTCCATTTCAATTTATAGTGACCCCATGTGACAGAGGAGAATTGCCTCAGAGAGTATTTTAGGTTGTAAGATAAGCACTGGATAAGCAGGTCGGTTTGAACCACTAGGTTGGTGGATCAAAATGACCAGCCACTCCTCAGAAACCCTATACAGGGTCGCTATGAGTCAGAACCAACTCCACCACGGCACTTAACAACAACAATCTTTACAGCTTCTCCTGCTGAGCCACCAGGTTGGTTTGAATTGCTGACCTAGTGATCTACTTCTTGTAAGAGTGGAAGTTATATAGCACATAACAGATTCCAGCAAGCAGGGGTGCTTGTAAGGGGGGAGGGGGGAATCAAAATTTGTACTTAAACTGAAATAATCTGTCAATGCATCCAACGTCAGAAGACCAGCCCTCTGTTCACACAGACCTAAAATAACATCTACAGTCCACCAACACAAAGATGAAAATGAAACTTAGATTCTCTGACACTTCACGCTTATTCTCTCACAACTAGATCCTCCCAGTTTGCTAAATCATTGGGTTTACACTATAAGCCAATTCTTCCCGAAGCCTGACAAATTTATAGCTTCTCCAAACATGGGCGCCAACGCAGAAGTTATCAATTATTTTCAAGGTGTCCAACTTTTAGCAGGGAATGCATTGATACAAATATGTGATGGCATCTGTAATTTCAGCCAGTCCTCCAGGGAATGTTCCCGGATGGTTTTTTGGAGTCCTCTCTAAGATAATAAAATAGGTTCTGGTCAGGCACACTGTACCTCACACAGTATAACAGCTTTCGACATAAATCTAGAGCATGATTTACATTTGAAAGCACCAGATCAATATTTGAGGAGGGATTATTTTTTATCAACTTGGCGCTAATTCTCTGAAATATAAAGTTATTTTTTAAATGTCAAGACCAACTACACCCACCCTGGCTTTGTCGAAAAAGTTGAAAAAAATTAAACGTAAATTTTGTGTTGACATAATCCAGGTTAAGTTTAAAAAAGAAAAATACTTACTTTTGTAAAATGAGAGGCTATTTTATCACTCAGAGAATGTCACATCAATTGTAAAGCCATCAGCCCCAAGGTTTGGTGGTGATTGCTTCATATTTACTGTTAGTCCAGCAATGGGGATGGTACTTTTACAGTCTTTGGACAGACTAGTGAGTGTGACATTTAAAGTGTTGATTTTTGCAGCACTTATGTTAATTGTTGTAATTTTCCTGATGAACCACCATTCTGGTTTCCTGATGCAGCCAAGATAGTTTTACATTTTCTATGCAGGGCATCTTTGCCATTTGGTCTGTGTAGTGTCAGCTTCGAGTGCTACTGAAAGCAGACAAAATTGCAAGCAAATTGCATCAGATTGCCAACATTGTGAAAAGGTAAATTGCTTGCAAATCTATTTAAACCACTGCCCTATTTTCATCAGCTTCAGTACTTGGTATTCATGATTGCTTAATTGGCGACCTTTCCTATTGTGTAGTGCTTTATGGTGTAATGGAAAGCGATCTTTACCAAACCAATTACCCTTTTTTTCTCAGCACTACATTATTGCTGTGATTGCAACTGCCAGTCCTTTGTAAATGAACTTTCTGATTTCAATGATGTTTTTAAAATGTAAGATAGAAAAAAGTGGCATTCATATTGTGTGATGTTCTATTTTGAAGCCTCTTTGTAGTCACCATTGTCTGGGAAAATGGACTGAAGGGTTATACAGTACCTACAAATATCCATGTAACTATTATTAATATTATTATAATGTCCTCCTTTGTGCTGTGTCTCAATTAGGAAAGGATAGGAGAAATATTTTGTCACCCTGTCAAGTGCACAGGAAGTGCATTTGAGGCTTCTTTTTTTTTTGACACATACATTATCTCTAGTAATAAGACGGACTTCTTTTTAAGGAGTGGTGATGAAGATACAAAGTCAGTTCAAATAAAATCCACACTGTTAGTTTTATCATCACTCAACATTTAAAAGGAGCCTTAAAAGACTCGAATATTAAGACTTGGAATAAAAGCTTAATTTTACAAGCGTTTGTTGAGACTGAGCTAAGAAATAGTCAATTTTTATGCTTCATATTCTGAATAAAGATACAAAGCATAACTACTTTATGTGGTTAAAGCTAAAAATATGATTATACAGATAGGTAGCCTGAATAACAACAGAACTAAGAGAGTCTCTTTTTTTTCCCCCCCTTACGACATATTCTATAAAATTATCATTCACATGAATTCTCATAGAGGGAGCATAGACCTCTACTGAATTCTGTTTATGTATTTTTATGTGATTTAGAAAATTATATCATTACTCATAAGTGTACGTGCAGAAAGGGAGCTATAAGTAATTTAGTCATTCCCTAATATTGTAAGTGGAAATGGATGCAGCATTCTACCCCCTACAGTTAGAAACTCTATTGTATGAGGGACATTTGCAAAGATTTCTCTTACACTCTTCTCTCATTTAATTAGGGGGAAAAATGGAGTTCAGACAAGGCTTGCCAATGATGATCAGGTGATTGTTGATTTTAGTACTTTTGATGTAATGTAATGATTTATTTACAACACAGCATCTTATTCTTTGAAAGCAACGAAGTGTGTTTATCATCTGCTGCTTATGAAAGTGTTTCTAACAACCAGTTTTCATTATGACATCAAAGTCTCGGGGTTACTATTTTGGATCAGTAACATATATTATTTTAGAATAATTAGACACAAAATTCAATGTCCTAACTTTAAGTCTAGTTTTGCATTTACAGGTGAAAGGACGTTTGTTTGGAGTTTGTTTTGTTAAAATGTGGAATTTTAAAAAATGGAGTGTTTTGTTCATTGGGAACAAGACCCAGAAAAACTCTCATCATGTGGAGAGGCTATTATTAAAAGACTTTTATGGAAAGATATTGAAGACAATGTTGTTGGTAGAGGGCAAGGAAGATTTATGATGGGGGAAACCCCCTGGGTTAACACAGACTGTATTTACTACTGTCAACTCTCATCATTTATCTTTGTAAATCAGTGTTGAACCCTGTGATGGTAAAATGGGTTATAATAGTAACAGCAGATAACATAGGGCAGGCTTACTCTGTGCTCTATCTGGCTTATCCCACTGAATCCTCTCTACAATCCTATTGGGATTCTACTGCTATTATCCCCATATTATAGATGAGGTGACTGAGGTTCAAGAAGTCTAGAAGCTGATCTAAGGTCATACAGGCAATGAGTGGGACTTCTGGGATTTGTATTTGGATAACCTGACTCCAGAGGTTGCATTATACGGCCTAAAGAATTGTATCTCCCAGCTGGTAACATCTTATTCAAAAACTGGCTGGTTAAGAAATACTTATTTAGGTTATAAATATCTAAATTTCCAGGATATTTTAAGTAGCCATAGAGGAAATAGATTTGATATGCCCAGGAATCATTTCCTCTTTCATTCTTTTCATCTCTTTAGCCTTGGTATACATTTTATATTAGCATTCATATTTTGCATTCCAAACTCTAAGCTCAGATGTTCAGATTTAACTTGTGTATTTTTATAAGAAAAAAGTTCTAGAAGTGACAATTCTTAGGAAGAGTCAACCTTCTCTTCCTCTCCTCCCCTCCTTCTCACTTTAAAAAGAGAGACTCTTAATATTATGTTGTTGTTATTGTAGTTAGGTGCCACCAAGTTGGTTCCAACTCATAGTGACGCTACATACAACAGAATGAAACACTACCTGCTTTTGTACTCGCCTTATAATCTTTGCTATGCTTGAACCCATTGGGGCAGCCACTGTGCTAATCCATTTCTTTGCAAGTTTTTCTCTTTTTCACTGATCCTCTACTTTATTAAGTTTCAATACTATTGATAAAGCCAATATCCAGTACATCTTATCACTGCATGTTTACCTCTGGTTAGGTGTCCTGATGTGCCACTGTAAGTTGGGCACTGGACTGCTAATCATAGAGTTGGCAGTTCAAACCCAGCAGCCACTCCTTGGAAACCCTATACAGATTCACTATGAGTCAGAGCCTACCTGATGACACTTAGCCACAACATCATCAATGAGCCACTTTGTGGTTTGTTGCTGGAATCATCTCATTTTAGCCCCAACTCAAGTAATTGCAATAAGTCAAATTACCAGATTTCTTCCAGTTATAAAGGGAAAGGATGTGGGAAAGGAGAGTTGTTTCCATTTCATGAGCTCTGCAAAAATATTGCATCATGAATGAAATGTTCATGGAGATTGCACATAAGACATATGTCACACTGATTTAACTAAAAATAGGTCTTTTCTTGCTTGATATTCCAATCGTCACACTGACATGGGCAGCCAGTGTACTCTTGAGTATATTCCTTCATCTTTTAAGTGGCAGTTAATCCTACATTCTATTCCAGAAAGCCAAATATAATGCCCAGTAACCAAAATATTGGGAAAACTTGGAAACAAGCAAGAAGATACCAAACACCCTCTCGTCCCTGTTATATAGGCTTATAACTAGTTTCTGAAGTTATCACAAAGAGTAATCCAGGGATGGGTTAAGTAAATTATATTAATTTAGCAAAATGATCATTCATGCAAGTGCGCATCCTGCAATGTCTACTTGAAAAATGGATCCAATATATTGTTTTCTTTACAGACACAAAATACAACTTGAAGATTTTAGGACTCCCAATATTTTAGGACTGAATCTCGAGCATTAGGAATGGTGTCTTTTGTACTTCAGTGTTGCTGCTATTACAACACCCTGTGCTCCGGAGGGTGAAGGGTGATGGATCTGGGAGGATCACATAGTCTCTCTTCTTGCGTACTCCTCGTAGCTACCAGCATTCATCTCCAACAGATGGGTCTTACGGAACAAATTAGATTGACCATACAGGTACTTACTGAGCCTTCATGGATATTAAACTTTTTTTTTTTTTTTCTAACCGGAATGATGCAGTGTGCTTTCAACATTGATAACTGTGATAACTGCTAAGGAAGCAGAAACTCTCTGAGTTGAACTGGCCTTCATTTATTTCCTACAGGAAGGTAAACTATGAAAACTATCAAGACAGTTCATCTCTTTTATTTCTAATTTATGAAAGATTTCTTTCCTTCTTTCTTTAACTGTGGTGCACTCTTAGAACGACTGCATCACATAACAGCTACTAGACGACATATGCCATTGAGCAGACCCAATGCAATTTGTGGAAGAGTTCTGAAAATTCAGAGACAAAGAGTTGCTTATTGGTTCTGTATATATTAGGGAGAATGTAGGTACTGGACACAAATGTAATAATGATTATGATAGAGATGATATCTCACATTTATTTAAGGTTTAATATGAGCTAGGCACTGTATTAAGTGTTTGACATTTAATAATTCATGAAATAGTCACAATAACTCTACGAGGTAGATACTATCAGCACCCCAATTTTATAAATGCAAAGATCTCCTGAGAGATTAAGCAACATTTCCAAGGTCAGATAGTTTGTAAATGGTTGAACTGGGATTAGAGATTGGCTCTTAGTCATTACTGAACTTCTGATACATGAAGAAGTAGAAATAAAGCGAGTGTTAAGGAAACAAAACAAAACAAACAAACAAAAAAAAAAAAAATGAAGAAAGGAAGGAGGGCAGGAAAGGAGAGAAAAGAACGCATTTTAGAAATTAAATCAATAAGGTGTTATATTATCATTACCAAGCTCCCAGGTGTCTGATCACGCACAGCAAAATTTGGAACTTTCCAAGGAGCTTTAGTAGCATACTGATTACGAGTCCGACTGCTAACCTCAAGGTCTGCAGTTCAAAACTACCAGCAGTTCCGCAGCAGAAAGATGAGGCTTTCTGCTACTATAAAGATTTACAGCCTCAGAAACCCTATACAGGGTCGCTATGAGTCGGAACCAACTCCACTGCACACCACCACCACCATCTTTTCTGGGAATCAGTATAATTCTTGTATTATTTTTTTCAATTTTCTTTCGATAATTAATGAAGGATTGCTTACAATGAAATTTTTAGATGGCTAACATTATGTCCTGGTGTGGCGCCATTGGATAAGCACTCAACCTCAAGGTCAGTTTGAGCAGCAAGATCAAGGGTTCAAGCTCACCAATCCTTCTTGGAAGCCATACAGGGTAGCTAAGAGTCAGAACCAACTCCACAGCACGTAACAACAACAACATTACGTCAAAGTCCTGATGTGGTACTGTAGGATATGCACTGCAGTGTCCAACACAAGGTTGACAGTTCAACCAACCAGCCACTCCTTGGAAACTCTATATTATTAAATGCCATCGGGTCGGTTCTGACTCATAGTGACCCTGTATAGGGTTTCTAAGGAGCACTGGTGAGTTTGAACCATCAATCTTGCAGTGCAGTGGTTTATCCCACAGCACCACACCAGGACTCCATGGAAACTCTATGCTCTGAGGGTTCCTCTTGATGCTGTAGGAAATTAGAGCTCCCTGTGTGAGAGGCCATCTTTCTCTCTCTCTCAGGAAGAAGGGCCCATCTTAGCTTAAAGCATTCGAGCATTAAAACAATGACAGGGCTGAGAAGAGAGGCCAGTGTTAAAAAGCAGGTAGATGGTGCCCAAGTCAAATTTTACCTATTACTTCTGCTTAGTCTGTCATGAAATTGTCTTTCACTTCCTGTGCTGCTGTACAGGAAGATGTTAGGGAGAGCAATTTTTGAAGTTTTCTCACTCAGGATGGAGTCCTGGTGGCACAGTAGGTTAAGCTCTGGGCTGCTAACCTCAAGTTCATCAGTGGTTCAAATGAACTCAAGATTAACTATGGGGAAACTGTCTGCGAAACAAAATAGATAATTAAATTTCTTATATCCAGAAAATGTGTATGAACCAGTGATGATTACTCAGCAATAAGAACATTCAGTCCTGGAGACCTGGGTGAGGAAACCATTCAGGCATTTTATCAACATTTCCTGAGAACCTTCTATGAGTTCAACACTGTGGGAACACATAATGAGGAGCTGTAGCCTCTCCCTTATAGTCCCAGCATCCAGTGCCGGGCATTGGAGCCAGCTACAAGACACAATAACTCTACGAGGCTACAAGAGGGACTTCCTTTGTTATGCTGTGCCATCTAGAAGAAAGAACGTTCTTTTAGTTAAATAAATGAATTTATAGATTGTCTACAAAGAACAAAATAATCTTTACTTAAATGATAGTGGGAAAAAATAGAGAATTGCAGAACCCGGAGTAGAATTCTTCATTAAACAGAGTTCTGCTTAACCTAGGATATTCATTGACAAGGTATAGTAACCCATTTAGTACAAATTTCATGAGTTAATATGTATTTTTCCTTATCACTTTAATAAAGATATGGGAGATTTCATAATAATGATTATCATAAGAATATAATTTGTTTGACTTTGGTGAATTTTTAGTCATTCAGTGAATAATCTAAAGTTTTTACTAAAACTCAGAAAAGTATTTGCAGTTTGGATTGATAGTTCTGAAACAAAGGATTGAGAGTCTCTGATACATGATATCCTCCTAAGATAAATACCTGAATGAGTTCATTATTATAGGATAAAACTACCTGATTTTAATGTAATTATAGCTGTGAGTAAGACTTTTCAGATTCCCTTTTCTAAGTAATATTATATGTAGCCTTCATGACATATGGGGTCTTCGTCACACATAATGAGCAATTCAATACGTGTGGACAGACTATTTTAAAAAACCTAGTACTCAGACATGCCAACTACTGTCTCTAGAACTCTGAGCTCCACATAACTCATGAATCTGGCTGCCATGAGATTGAGCATGAAATTTCACATCAAAGACCTCCATGTCTGGGGAGCAGAGATGCAAAGGAGTGGTGTGTTCTGGGTGAAAGACTTAGTACAAAGCAGGCTGAGTTCTTCCCATGGTGCTAGGAGGCTAGATAGGGGCTTCCACCTGAGAGACCTTTGCAGTCATTGGTCACTCAGGAAATAAATCGCTGTAATAATAGAGGAGTGATGTCCATAATACTGGCAGCAAAAGTCCGAGAATACTCTGTAATGGCTTGCTTGTACCTGGAAACAGGACCAGTCTCCTGGGCATTGAGCTGTACAGTCATATAGAGTCCTGTCTTAAAAGGATATCATGCCTGGTTTAATGCACTGTGGTCATCACCCTGAAATTTTAAAAAGTTTTGAGAAAGGGATCCTCATTTTCATTATAAAGTGGATGCTGACTGGAGGATTGTTGAAAATTATGGACAACTTATTCTAAGAATGTCACTGATAACAACATCCAGGTTTGAGAAAAGTCTGGAAATTGTTGCAGGGAGAATGGTTGAAGAAATGAGGATTATTTAATCTTCAAAACTATAACCTGTGATTGAAGGAACATGCTTTTTGAGTCTTGATATAGTTGAACTAGAATGGTTTGCCTAGGAAAGAATGCTATTGGAGTCTTAATTTTAGAATGATATTAAAGAAGTTCCTAAGTATCAATGGATCTTTAACTTGCATACACACATACACACATACATCTATCTACTTACACATTCAAATATAAATTTTTAGAAACTCTTATATTTACTACCACATGACATGCATCCTGATGTATTCTGTTCTTTTCTCTTTCATACATATTGTTGTTGTTGTTAAGTGCTGTTGAGTTGATTCAGACCCATAGCTACCCTGTATAGGGTTTCCGAGGAGCAGCTGGTGAACTTGAACCACCGACCTTGCAGTTCAAATGGCTTTGCAGTTTGGCACATTAACCCACAGTGCCTCACCAGGACTCCATTTCATATATACATATATATACATATACATATAGTTGTTGCTATTGTCAGGTGCCATTGATTTGGTACCAACTCATATCAACCCTATGGACAACAGAATGAAACACTGCCTAGTCCTGCACCATCCAAACAGCCATTGTTGTGTCTGAGCTCACTGTTGCATCCACTGTGTCAATCCGTCTTGTTAAGGATTTTCCTCTTTTCACCAGCCCTTTATTTTTAACCAAGTATAACATCCTTCTCCAGGGATTGGTTCTTCTGATAACATGCTCAAAGCACATGAGACAGAGTCTTACTATCCTTGCGTTTAAGAAGCATTCTGACTTTACTCCTTCCTAGATAGATATGTTTGTTCTTCTGACAGTCCATGGTATAGTCAATATTCTCTGTCAACACCATAACTCAAATGCATCAGTTCTTCTTGGGTCTTAGTTATTCATTGTGCTGTTATCCCATGCTTATAAGGCCATTGAAAATAGCAACACTTTATTATATTATTGCATTATTTATATATGATTATCACCCACTAATAATCATAGCCTAGAGTTGAAAAAACTCTAAATAACATGGAATTTCACATTAGATAACTTTTAATATTTTTGGAGCTCTAATACTATAATCTTTCAAAGCATAAAAATTGTCAGTTTGCTCCACAGGCAACTGAGGAGTAACCTTAAAAATTGAAAATTGACTGGCAAATTACGAAGAACTTTGGACTAATTTTCAGGAGACCTCATTCAGAACCATTGTATGCCACTATTGTAGACTTTAACAAGCCTACTTCTTACTCTTATTTCCAATATCCCCACGTGAAAGATAAAAGTTTTGTGTATTGTTTTTTTCTAAACCATTAATATTTTTAAACACATATATTTGGTTGATTTACTGGCACCACAAATAGAATCTTTAGAATATGTAAAAGAACTCACAGTTATGTCATCTGAGGTGACTAGTCAGGGATCACAAATGCTCTGCTTTCCTCCCCACAACTCCAACCCATAAGTTGTGGGAACCCAGTGAACAAAGTTTCAAAATTATTCAGCTCAATAATTGGATCTTAAACTTTGTCTGTGGACTACTGGTGAACAATGAGGATCCTTCTGCTATACCAGAAATTAAAGATTCAATGTCCTTCTGAAATGCGTCAGTTACTCTCACCAGAATAAAAGCTGCAACTCATTGCGATGCTCTGTAGCGTTTCCAAGGAGCAGTTGTTGGCTTTGAATCGCCAACCTTGTGGTTAGCAATCTAGTACTTATCCTACATACCAGGAACCCATTGCCATACATGGTTATTAAATGTCTGCTTTATTTACTGGTGAGTCTTAGAAAGAATCTCAAAGAGGGTATCTCAGTGTTGAAAGAATGAACTGGGTGCATCTTAGCCAATGACTTAGTAGAGCCTTTAAAACATGTTATGTTGTCAAGTTGTATAATTGATGGAAAGAAACTTCTGCTGTGCCAATCACTTGCCTCTTTGGGCTCACCCATTGCATTTTTGAATACGACAGCTTCACTATTAGTAGCAATTTGTTTCATAATATTGTGGTATGATTGAAAGCAGATGAGAAACAAATATAGTCATACAGGATTTTTTTTCTCCCTTAATGGAATAACTACTCAGAAAAAAATGGTGCTTTGGTTAGGCAAGTCCTTATCATACCAAGCGAGCTCTTCAAAATGTTATGTTCCATTTGTACCACTAACTATATTTTTCAGATGACAAGAGATGAATGAAATAGAAAGCTTATGGTTACACAGGGTACTCATCTTCATGCACAACTTCAGCATTAATGTAACCTTTAAAATGTAACCTTTAAAAAGCGTGCTAGTTATCAGCAGCATGACCCATATCAAAATGGGACTGCCTGTCAAGCCTTGCTCATTTGATGCATGAAAGTTCTATATTTTCCTTCCTAGGCATAAGTTATAGCACCTTTATGTTGGCCCACACAGCATGCCAATGTGGAATTTCCATAATTGTCAATTCTGAGCTGAGGTATAACTGCTGGCATCTATCTATTTAGGTGGCCCAGACCACCCACACACTTTGAAATCATTTCTTTCTTAAAATGAAATCAGAACAGTCAACTAATATATACATTCTGAAACTAAGTTTTAACATTCTTATTTTAAAATATAATTCAAGATGATTAAAAATGCACTCAGGACCTATTTAAAAATCTTTGGGCTTATTTTATTTGACTTAATGCATAAATTGTATAGAAGCCAGTTAGTTACTTTTGAAATAACAATGTTTTATAACACAGGTCACAAAATAAAAATTGATTCAGTGCACCAAAGGCATATCAAAATAACACAATACTCTATAAACAAATTAGGCTTCGGGCAAGGACATTCATACTCTTGGAGAGAGTGACTTAACTTTGAATGTCAGAAATATAGGTTGAACTATATAAAACTGCCAGTTTTCAATCATTTTTACCTACAGTAATGGCAATTTTATATAGTTCAACCTATACTTCTGACATTTGTTGCTCGGATTACTTCTCTATTACCATTTCCTAAGAAAGTTGGGGCTCTGCCAGTGGGAAGAAAATAGTAAATTCTTTAAAATCCTCAGTGGTTTTACTTGCCTTTACAGGAAGTCAAAATATCCAAATAGATACTTGGTGGTTGTGGTGGTTATGTACCGTGCAGTCAGTTCCAATCCATAATGATCCTGTAAAGGGTTTCCGAGTCTGTAAAACTTTATGGGAGCAGAGAGTCTCCTCTTTTTCCCGCAGATACTTAGTGGACTCATTTATCAGTCCTTTGACTATTGAAGATAGGTGGAGAGAGCTACCTGAAAAAAATTATGAACAATTGCTTCCAACAAATATGTTCCCTTCCTGGAAAAATGCTATTTGAAAGTAATAAATACCATGTACAAAACGTAGTCCATGAAAATGTTAACAATTTATAATATCAGAGGTGTGAAAATAACCTGAATGCTTAATAATAGGAGTAAATTAAAGCCTTTGATTAAACAATTTATCAAATGGGAAAGATGCTCATGACAAATTAGTTACTTCTAAAAAACAGAACACAGTATGATCCCATTTTTTTAAAAAATGCAGATATTTCTAAACACATACATATGCAAACATAATTAATGAAAGATCAGAATTATATACATTTTTTTTCTAGTGGTTATTTTTGGATTTAAGGTAAAGATTGTTGATTATTTGAGTCTTAATTTTTATATCTTTTCTGGAGAAGACTAGAAGAATCAATGCATTTGAGCTATGGTGTTGGAGAAGAATTTTAAATTACCATGGGTGGCCAAAAGAACAAAAAAATCTATATAGGAAGAAGTACAACCAGAAAGCTCCTCAGAAGACAGAATGGCGAAACTTCACTTCTCATACTTTAGAACAAGGAGGGACTTGTTCTTAGAGAAGGAGGACCTCATGTTTGGTAAAGTGGAGGGTCAGTGAAAAAGATGAAGACCCCAATGAGATGAATTGACACAGTGACAAGAGCAATGGGCTCCAACGTAACAATTGTGAGGATGGCTCAGAACCGGGTAGTGTTTTGTTCTGTTGTGCAGAGGTCTCTATGAGTCAGAACTGACTCACCATCATTAACACAACAGCAGCATGTATTAATTGTGGTATTAAAAAGAAGAAAAGAAAATAATAAGAATGGTTAGCAAGAGTTCACTGTTCCACTCTTTTTTTCACCTTCTAATTCACAAAAATAGGGCCATTCCTAAGTATTTGCATCATGGAGGACCATTAGCACAGACAAAAAATAGAAGGCAATCCATATGAGAGTTTCCAGTGAAATTTCATGACAGTCTGATTCACCCTAAATACAAATGGCAAGAGGGGCAGAGAAATGGGAAGCAAATTTATAAGAAGGGATTTACAACAAATTAGTGAATTTAAATATCTTTCTGTTCCCCCTGTGCCTTTTAAAATCACTCATTTGGGTTGTTTACCTTATACCAATGAGTAGCAATTAGGTTGCTAAAGAAAGCAAACAAGCTTAATTGGCAAACAGGAAACAATTTACATGAGAGAAAATTAAGTGGTGTTAGTTGAACTTAATTTAGGCAATATTTCAGAACCATCTTTTCTCCTGCTCTATTATACTCCCAAAAGAACACTTTAAATGGTCAATGGGTAGAGTGATATGCTAGAAGTCTTCATTCTGGAAAGATATTATGAGCTCAAATTGATAAAAATAATAATTTTATCAAACAAATGGACATAAATGAGCACATATACGACAAATGAGTGGAAATACAATTTTAAGGCTAAAGCAGTGAACATACAAAAATTACTCTGAAGATGAAAATATAAATGGGCTCCAATAAGATTAAACATAATGCCCAGTACATTCAAATTAAGAATACATGCAGTTTTCAGCATGTTTATGGATTGATTTTTTAAAACAAACAAACAACAACAAAAAAAAACCAATAAATTAATTTAGTCCCTCTTACCGCATTATGGACCAGAGGCATGCAATTTATACACAGCAGCACTGAGTTGAATTAAATGGGAAAGCACTGTCTATCTAGCTAACACTTTAGAATTATAACATAAAATGCTGATGTTTGTTCATTTGAAATAGAACATTTGCAGAATGGAGACTCAGTTTAAAGACAATAGATACCCTTTATGGTTGTGCCATTTGTTTGCTAACCAAATGATAATAGACATTGAATTGAGTATCTATTTGACATGTTGTTGTTGTGGGCCATCTAGTTGGTTTCGACTCATAGAGACTATGTATAGGGTTTCCAAGAAGCAGCAGGTGAGCTTGAACCCACTGACCTTGCTGTTCAAACTGACTTTGTAGTCCAGATCATTAACCCACAGTATCATACCAGGACTCTAGATGTGAAGGGCCATTGAGTCGGTTCTGACCCATAGTGACCCTGTAAAGGGTTCCCTAAGAGCAGCTGGTGAGCTTGAACTGCCAACCTTGCAGTTCAAACAACTTTGCAGTCTGGCGCATTAACCCACAGCGCCACACCAGGACTCCATTGTTGTTGTTAGGTGCCATCGAGTCAGTACCAACCCATAGTGACCTCATGCACAGAAGAATGAAACACTGCCTGATACTGGACCAACCTCACTACTGTTGCCACTCTTGAGTTCACTGATGCTGCCACTTGGCCAATTTATCGTGTTGAGGGTCTTCCTCTTTTTCTCTGACCCTCCACCTTACCAAACATGATATCCTTCTCCAGTGACTGGTCCCTCCTGACAATATGTCCAAAGTATGAGAGACTAAGTTTGGCCATCTTGGCCTCCAAGGAGCACTCTGGCTGCACTTCTTCCAAAACAAGTCTATTGGTTGTTTTTGGCAGTCCATGGCACTTTCAATATTCTCCTCCAACACCATAACTCAAAAGCATCAAATCATTTACAGTCTTCCTTATTAACTGTCGAGCTTTCTCATGCATATGAGGTTATTGAAAATACCATGGCTTGGGTCAGGCGCACCTTAGTCCTCAAGCTGACATCTTTGTTCTTCAACACTTTAAAAAGGTCTTGTGCAGCAGATTTGCCCTGGCAAATCACTGATGATCTTATGCTTATAGGAAACTTAATAGCTAATAATTCATAATAGACTTCATTGCTAATTTATAAATCAGTTTCATTCATTCAATAAATGGTTTAATAAATCCATATCTTGTGCTGGTAGTCCTGGAGTGGAGCAAATGATAGTTGTGTGCTACTAGCCAAATGTTCGGAGAATCAAACTCACCCAGAGGAGCCTCAGAAGATAGGCCTGCCAAACTACTTATGAGGGGTCACAGCCTTGAAGTCTATGGAGCAGAGGTCTACTCTGACACACATGGAGTTGCCATGAGTCAAAATAACAACAACATCATACAATGATCCAGCACTGTGTTAAGTGCTAGACAATTATTATTTCTTAGTTTCAGTCTTAAATCAAACTTCAAGTGTGAAATTCACTACTTTGGTTGACATTCAAAATTATAATGATTTTGGAAAGCATGTCACTTGATTTTGATGTAACTCTCCTCAAAAGTGCCACATGGCTTGCATTAGTTTATTTACGTATGAAAGTTTGTAAATTGCATAGAATTATATGATACACTAAATAAGATGTATAAAATAGAATTTGAAATTCTCAAATTACAGTAGTTCTTGCCTGGGATTATGCCCATGTTCACTCATATCTAAGTACAATAACCTATGATGTTTCAGAGAACAAGAGAAGTGAACGACTTGGTCAAAGTCAAAGAAATGCATGTTCGTCGTTCAGGCTTTGCTTTCACTGATCCTTACTGCCACTAGGTGACTGCCACTGTCTTTTGTTTTTTTTTTTTTAACCAGGAGAAAGGAATGTTGACAAGAGTAGATAATATAATAAAGGCAATCTTCATACAGAGCAGGAAACACAGCATTTAAAACTGATTCTGAGAGAATGGAAACTAATCCCAGTTGTTGGGTTAAAAGGTGTAAAACCACAAACCTGGTTAAGTCATAATTCTAAATCCACAAAAGAAAAAGGTAAGAACTTCCAAGGATCAAAACACTATCATAGTCCTTAGTATCTCATCTAATAGTCAAATGATAAGAAGTCAAAGTTCTGTGTTTAAGAAACACATTTACGTTATATTTTTATTGATACCAGTGTTCTCGCCTTTTAGAAGCAATCTGCTTTGGTTGTGTCTGTTCTTGTCTTCTAGGTCATTTTCTCTTTAGGGAGTCTGCACTCCTCTGAGCCAGTATTCCTGCTGAGTTTTGTCTGTCTTGTACATAATAGCGTGCTTGTAATTACTCCACTCTCGTTGTGGTGCAAACAGTTAAAACATCTGACAGCTAGCAGTGGTTCTTTGGAAAAAGGCATGATGATCTACTTTTGAAAAATCTGCCATTGAAAACCCTATAAAACACAGTTCTACACTGACAAACATGGGATTACCATGAGTAAAGGTTGACTTGATGGCAACTAGTAGTAGTTGTCATTGTTTTGGGGTTTCAACCTGGCATGGCTCAGCAACCTCACTGTCTAGATCCTTGACAAATTTTAATATCTCCAATGTGCATGAAAATGAAATTTGAATCATTATATAAAGCAATAAAGACAAACAGAAATTTCTCCACTTATTTAGATTCAGGTGTTTATGTCTACCTGGAAGGATATTTGGAAGGCATCCAAATCAATCTTAATCAAAAAAATTATTTGGAGAAGTTGGAGATATCTCTCAGAAATCACTGATTAATGTATTTTATCATATTATAACAGTGTTTAGATATATATTTTTCTTATGAAATTTTTGATAAAGAAAACAAGTATAAATCACCACAATTTTATGAACTTGACCTATACTTATGATGCAATAGCTTAAAATACTAACCAAGAGGGAAAGAATCTTCAACAACAAGGACCATTCCCATCCTTTCTGTACACAGAATTGATAGGGATGGGCAATTTAGATATTGGCTACCTAAAAGGGGGGCTGTAAAGGCACAAAGTGACTGGCTTACAAGTTTCCAAGAGGGAGTTCAGATTCAGAGTGTGCAGGGAAGGTAGGATCCCCACTGAGTGGTTTTCATCCTGTATGAAAACCACACAGGTCTGGTGAAAGGAGATGGGAAGACTCTCATAATTCAATAGTGAATAATTGTTATCATGACTAATTGAGATTGTCACAAATGTAAAGGTAGAAGTATTATAGCAAAAAGGGGTGAGTGGTTGATCTTACAGTCCTAGAGCAGAAAACCCTGGGATCATCAAGAAGAGCAAGAGCAGAGTGTGGGACCCTACCCATAGAAGCTGCAATGCCAGAGATGGAGGCAGAGATGGTGACATGGACAGACAGAGCAGCTGAGGACTCTAGACTTATGGTGGGAGAAGGACTGTGTATTGGTGGCCAGTGGGTAGGCTTGCAAGGTATGCCCTTTGGTTGTTTTGGTTGTTTGGTGCACATACATAAAAATAATTTAAAAAAACCAGAGCGACTAGAAGCAAATACTGTTGAATGATGAAACATGCAGGGGATTGTAATCACTGCAATGAAACAAAATACGATAGGATGAGTGTAAAACTGATGTTCCCCCATGTAAACTATCACTCGATTCACAATAAAAACTTTTTTAAAAAACAATGTTTTAATCCCTCTTCACATTTTACAAAAGAGATCTGGCAAATTAGAAACTATCGTTAGTGTTGTTGTTAAGTGCCGTTCCGACACACAGTGACCCTGTATAGGTTGGATTTGAACTGCCAACATTTCAAATGGCAGTTCAGTGCTTATCCTACAGTGCCATACCAAGACTTCATGATAAGTGTTAAATCATTTAATCCTCCAAGATAGGAGTCCCGTCTGACTCTGTAGGATAACTACTGGATTGCTAGCCGAAAGGTTGGTGGTTCAAACCCAGCAGTTGCTCCTTGGAAACCCTATACTCAATATGAGTTAGAACTGACTTGATGGCACTTCACAACAACATGGGGTAGATGCTATTATCATTTCCAGTGTTGCAGTGGCGAAAACCAAGGCACAGCAATGCTAAGGAACTTGCCTTAAGTCAAACCACTCATATAGATAAAACTGAGAGTTGAATCGAATCATTATGGTTAGAGTCTGAGTACTCAACCACTGACTCACCTTATTTCTTCCCCAAATCAGGGTCTACTACTATTATCCAGAATAGAGGTGGCAAAGTTACTTGCATGATGAAAATGGATATTTATCAAATTTTTGAGCAGGAGAAACTATACAGATTAAAAATATTTCTGGGATATGTGAAAATAGCAAACGCACAAGAATATGAAGGTTTAATTACCTCTTGCCTAAACTACTGCATTAATGTCTGCATTTTTGTTCTCATTCCCAGGGCATTCATAAGACACTCCTGCTATAAGCATGTCTCTACACAGACACACACATTCACACACAAACTCCCTATTGTCTATGCTCTATGAGATCTATGAGTTGACCTCAGCCTCAATTGTAGCTACTCCTTTACACATTAATCTTTGAATTTATCTCCCTAATTACTTACCCTGGTAGGTAGTCGCACACATTTTCACACCCCATGTCTTTCTTTGCTCATGTTACTCTCACTGCCAGGAATGCCTTCCATTCCATTCTTGTCAAACCACCTTGGCAAATGTCTGTTCATTATTCAGGGTGCAAGTAAAAATGTTATCTTCTGTTTTTTATTTCCTTGAAAGCCTCCTCTTTCTTCTCCAAGCAGTTTTCTCCCTTTCTCAACTTTATTTCCATAGTGTGTGGTGTTGTTGGTTAATGTGCTGGACTGCAAAGTTGACTTGAACCACAAGGCCAGTGGTTCAAGCTCACCAGCTGCTCATCAGAAACCCTGTACAGGGTCGCTATGAGTCTAAACCGACTCGATGGCACTTAACAACAACAGCAATACACTTTTAAGGAGTCCTGGTATGGTGCTGTAGGATAAACCCTGGGCTGCTAACCACAGAATTGGCAGTTCAAACCCACCAGTGGCTCCTCAGAAGCCCTACACAAGGTTCTATGAGTCAAACTGACAAGATGGTACATGACATAACTACAACAACAAAGTATACTTTTATGAAGCCCCGGTGATATAGTGGGTTATGAATTGGGCTGCAAAGTACCAGGCTAGTTTGAATCCACCAGTAACTCTGCAGAAGAAAGAGGAGCTTTCTGTTCCCATAAAAGTTTATAGCCTTGGAAACTCTACATAGGGTCGCTATGAGTAGGAATCGGCTCAATTGTAGTGAGTTTGGTTTTGTTTCTTTGGTATACACTTGTATTGGAACACTTTACACAATGTATTAAAATAATTATTGATATCCCTCTTTCTTCAACTAGATTCATCTTAGAAAGTGATGATCACTTCTGATAATACATGTGTTCCCAGGGACTATCAATCCTGGTACCGAAGAGTTGTTTAGTAAACATATTTAAATTATATTTATTGCTACTGTATATGATTTTATAGATACTTATCACCTTCTGATTACATACAATGACAGCCAGAGTCCACATGTGGGTGTTCTAGCAAATATTAAAGTAAAACAAAACAAAAAGTTTAAAGCCTATGCTTTTAAACATCCTAACCCTTAGTACAAGGAGCTCTGATAGTGTAGTGGTTACGAATCAGTCTGCTAATCTCATGGTCAGCAGTTCGAAACTACCAGCTGTTCCATGAAAGAAAGATGAGGCTTTCTGCTTCTATAAAGGTTTACAGCCTCAGAAACCCTATGCAGGGTCGCTATGAGTTGGAATCGACTCCACAGCACATAACAACAACCCATAGTACAATGCTGCTTTCTCTTCCAGGAAGTTGGAACTATCTATCTTCTTAACAACTTGAATATTTTAAAAAGATATATTCTTGTGGGTATATTTTAAAAAGAAATTTAAAAAATAAAACTAAAAATCAAATTTTAGGAATTGTGACATTTCCTATAAAGGACAGAGTAACAATGGCATTCTCCACGTGCATTTTAAAGTTAACTAACTTTTTTTTGAAATATTGTCAAGTACAAGTAAGTCATCAATGACTTCAGAGAATTCTCCTAAACTGCCTCAAAAAATTTTGCTTGGTTAAAATGAATATTCTGATTCTTGGCTAGTTTTATTTCATTCCAGGTAGCACAGACCAACATGTCCATATTATTGGCCATTGGTCAATTAGGATTCAGGAAAAATAGATTACTGGACCTTTTCCATTTTCTTTTATTCAATGCTTGCATATGCTGGGGATCTAGACACTGTGAGCCATGGAGGGAAGCAGGTTATGGCTCCAACAAGGGTTTTCCCTGTAGCTGAGCTGTTGGCAGATGCAAACATGTACCAGCCAGATCGACACACAAAATTCATATCCCCCAACCAACTGTTTTCATGTTTTTCCTCTGTCCCTGTTGAGCAAATGCTTCATAAAATAATTCCCTCCATTGGCATACTGCGAGCCAGAACCTCTTGCGGACTTGGAAGAGAAAGTTCCATAGACTTTCTTCCAGCATATAGAGTCAGGGTACACACAGTCCCCAGTTACAGATAAATGGTGGTGTGGAAACAAGTCAGCTTAGCCAACAACTGACTGAACGTCACAGGCAGTGTCTTTTCTGTAATTATTGCATTTAATACAGCTAGTTACTTGCACAAAAGACCTTCCGGATACAGCAATTTCCACTGGAGGCTGTTTAGGAATGTACAGGCCCATCATTTAGCCCTGATATTGTTGGGTTGTCAGAATTGATCATAGCTCTTGACGGAACACCTCTAGCTTTATTTTTTTATAGAGTGCCTCAGAGTGACATTTCACATTGTTTAAGTAGGAGTGATCTGTTAGTTTATATTTTATCTAAAACTGCGGATCAGATGACCTCCCTCAGGGCCTAAATACATGAATCCTCATTGCATGTTATAATTAATAGAGGAGCTGGGAGAGAAATTCATAACAAGGGGCCGAAGAGCTGGGCAGAGCAACTTGTCAAAAAGAAGGAAATTCCACTACAGATTAGCTTATTTTTAAGCATGTCAAGCTCTACATACAAACATGATCTATTGCTTCCTTGTAATGTCTGTTTGGGCCCATGCTCCAGGCAGTGTCAGAGACTGCTGTAAATTTTGTCTGAGTCAGGGCAATTCTGATTGATCTCTGAGTGTAAAATCGATAAGAAGACACTGTCATTTTCTTAAAGGATGAGCTAGAAAAGGAAAATAAATTAAGACTCCACTGAATGTCTATCTCCAGCGCTCATTAATTCAGTGTGGTCTGTACTTTGTTAATGTTATGGCCACAGCTTTAATCTTCCAGGTGCTCTTCCTGTGGCTACTTGCCAGAGGCCCTTTCTTACGTTATGTATATTTCATCTGAATGTGGTGGGAATAAAACGACTGCCCTCTTTTTTCCTGTAGCTCCTGATTAATCCATTTTATTATTTTGCAGAAATACATCACTATGGATACTGATTAACTTTCAAATGGACAGAGCCATTCTCTCTCTTTTCTTTTCTTTTTTTTTTTCCTTCTCTCTCCCCTCTTCTTCATCAGAATCTTTGACCCAATTATATTCATCTGTCTTGCATAGTTTGGGCAAGTAATGACTGCCAAGCATTTTCCTTCTATAATGCACTCCAGGAAGATTAATTTACTTTCTCTTCTCTCTCTGTCTCATTTGTCTAAGGTCTTTCTGTGGATCATTTTTACAAAATTGTTATTTTAATAATTTTTTTTTATTTTGATAATTCTTTATTGGACCTCCTCAGTTTTAAAATTTCTTATATATAAAGATTCTACAAATCATACAACTTGTTTCATCACAGTGATTACAATCCCCTCTATGTACCATCAGTTAACAGTATATCTTTCTATTTAAATAGCTCTTTTTAAAATAAAACCAAGCACTTAGGCATATATAATAATTTACACCATCAAGGGGCTCATTCTGCAAGTATGCCTCCTGGCCACTATCTCTTAGTCCTTCTCTTTCCATGAATCTAGAGTCCTCAGCCACTCCCCCTCTCCATGACCCCATCTCTGCCTCCATCTCTGGTGTCACTGCTTCTCTGGATAAAGTCCTGAATTCTGCTTGTGCTCTTCTCCCTTGATGGTCCTAGGGTCCTTTGTTTCTAAACTGTAAGATTAACTGCTCCCCATTTTTGTTATAAACCTTCTACCTTTACAATTGTTACAGTCGCAATTAGTCATGGTAACAATTACTATTGAATCATATGAATCTTACCCTTTTTCTTTTAACCAGACCCATCTAGAAAAGATGAAAACTATTCAGTAGGGACTCTTTCTCCCCACACACTCCTAAACTAAACTCCCTCTTGAAACCTTGTAAGCCAGTCACTTCATGCCTTTATCACTCTTCATTTTAGGTAGCCAATGTCTGAGTTGCCCGTCCCTATTACCCTGAGTACAGAGGGATAGCATTGATACTTGATGTGATGACTCTTTCCCTCTCTGTTGGTATTTAGAGTTACTAGCTCCATGAGTATAGGTCAGGTTCATCAAACTGTAGCAATTTACCCTTGTTTCCTTTACCAAAAATAGTTAAAGAAAAAATTTTTTTTTTTTATCTTCCTCTAGTTGAGTTCTGATTATCAAGCCATCGAAGCTAGTTCAAATGGGTATTTATCTGCAAGTTTGGGTGTTCTTGTGCATCTCCCCTCACTTCATATTAGCTGGTTGCTTCACTCTCAGCTCTAGTCCTCTGTGGGTATGTCCTTTTCCATGGGCTCAGGTGTCTCCAGGTCTCACCACACTTTGGACCAACCAGCCCTTCCTCTTCTCTCTCTCATCTCCAGGTCAATGGGAGTCAATGGACTGTGGTTGATCTCAGTCCATTTCTTCATTGCTCCTTCCTCCTCTTCCACTCACCTGTAGACTAACATGGTCTCCAGCAACCTTACATGCCTGTTCATGTGTTCCCTTTGAGTTTCAGTCTTAGAGGGGAGTTTGTCATGAAGGAACTTGATTGCTTACCTTGATGGCTTCCCAGTGAACAGCTTGCTTATTCTTATAGTAGCCAGTCATACTGACATTTTTGTTTTGGGTTTTTCCTGATGATCATTTTTTGAAGATGTATCTTCTGTTGCTCTAGCTGTTCCAGGCTGGTCTGCTTGTCCATTCTAGTGTGAATGTCCCACCTAATAAGGTTCTGGATGGGACTCAGAATGCTACCTAAGGTCCCATACTCTACAAAGGTTTTGCAAGAGGCCTATTTCACTGGACAAGTTCTAGAACCCCTTTTAGATATTCCAATCAGTTATAGGCTGAAGACAGGCTTACAGGTTTTCTGTAATCATGTTTACCAACTTCCTTTCTATACCACTCAAGTGTCTATTTTGCAATAGTAGGCAAGGGAAACCAATATTCATAAGACAGTCAAGCATCTTAGTATTATTTCCCCTCTTCAAACTATGCCTAGATCCCTGTATCACAGAGCCCTGTTGTTTCAAGGTTGAGCATGCATCACTATTTATCTCTATCCCACTTAGACCATGCAAAGCTGTCTCAGTGTTCCCCTATCTATCTTGTTCTTCCACCTCCTCCCCATTCTTGTATTGCCCTCCCCAACACCAGAATTATGATGTGCCTTCCCTTACCCTGCCACCTCCCTCCAACTTCCCCTAAAACTCCGCCCCCCCCTCCCCACAACCCTACCGTTGTGGTTACCTTATATTCCATTAACTTTTTCCTCCATTTAAGACAGTCTATTTCTGCTCCTGTAAAGATTTACAGCCTTGGAAACCCTGTACAGGGTCCCTCTGAGTGGGAACTGACTCCACAGCACATAACAACAACAACAACAACTACTATGGAGTCCTGGTGTGGCATTGTGGGTTAATGAGAACACGTTGTGGGTTAGATTCCCAAAATGTGTTCTGCATTTAAGATTTTGGAATTTGCTCATCAAGAAGAAAGGAAGTAAAGGACAAGGAGGGAGACTGGGAAAGCTACTTCTTACTGGTGATTTGCATGAAGCATGGACATTGTAGCACCTTATGTTTCTGCAGGAAGTGAAGACCTAATTTTTCTGCAGTTTTCCCTTTGACATCTGTGAACAGAGATGGTGAATCAACTAATTTTCAGACATTGCTCAATGCTGACACATTCTGAACACCTTGTTCATGACTCACGTATCTCCAACAATCGTCCACAGAAACCCATGAATGGAAGTCTGGTTTCAAATGTTTTTATACTCCATATAGAACTAAATTTGTTTCTTAAAAAACACAAAGTCCAAAAAGAAGGAAAAGGTGGTTAAAAAAAATCTAGGTTTATTTGCTTCAAAAGTCGTTAAATTCATATTCATGAAGGGTGTTTGCTTTCTTTAACAAAGCACAGCACATGCCAATTAATTTTTTCTCAGGGAAAGGTCACTTAGGGGACTAGCTCTGTATCTCCCGCCTTCCCAACTGAGCATACTAAATGAATAGATTTGCAAATTTAATCTAGAAGTGACACATATTTGGCCCTGAAATTATTTGTCTTATTCATCTTCTTTTAAACATTAGTCTTTATTGATTATGGAGATGCTAAAACAATGAAACAACATCTTGAAATTTGTAAACAGTGTGTAATTATTTTAAGATTAAATTTGAGAGGAAAATAGGCACTAAGGTAATACATTTACAATTATACTTCCTCTCACTGTCAATACGGCCCCACCCTATATCTCTACCTCACAGACACTCTTAGACAACTAGTTGGCATCTGATAAAGACTACTAGTGATTATTCCTTGATTTTCCTCTTGGTTCTCCGAGTCTTTAATTTCAGACCTGAAAATTTAAAGATATGTTTTCTTGAAGCAGGTCTATAAAGTTGGACTCAAATAAGAAGTTTGATGAGTTAAGGAAATAGTTCTTTTGTGCCCACATGGAAATTCATAGTTATCTGAGGAGCCCTGTTCCAGATGCATTGGTCATTTCTGAGTACTGTGAGCTGGGCACTATGTGTTAAAAAAACAATGGTGAGCAAAACATGGATAGTAGATTCTTTAGGCTTATTTTGTAACCTAGAAATTAAGGACGACTCCTACCTCATAAGGTTACTATGTTACATGGAAAAAATATATAAAACAAGTAGACTATAGTAGTATATTTCAAAACTGGTTGGGTAGCCTTAGGCAAGCCATCTTCTCTCATCTGTAAAAATGGAATTAATAATTTTTACCATAGAAAGTTATTATGAAGATCAGGGATAATGTGTTTTTGTGGCAGCACCTGATACATATCATGCACTTAAATAGTATATGTATTATTATTTTCATTCTTTAATCAGGTCTGAAGAGCTTATCAAACATCAGGTGGAGATGACACGTGATAGTAGTGGTGGTGTGCTGTGGAGTCGGTTCTGACTCATGACGACCTTGCACAGGCTTTCTGAGACTATAAATCTTTACAGGAGCAAAAAGCCTCATCTTTCTTCTGCGGAAGCGCTGGTAATTTCAAACTTCTGACCTTAAGGTTAGCAGCCCAATTCAGAACCACTATGCTACTAGGATGTGGAAAATCCAAGTTTGGGGAAATTTATAACTTTTTAAAATTCAACTACTTAAAACAAATATTAGAACTATTCACAGGCAAGTGTATGCAAAGACAATATTTCTTAAGAACAGGCTAAGGCATCTCCTTTGAGTCCTGGTGTAGGGCTGTTGGCTTAGGATAAGCTCGACCTGAAGGTTGGTCTGAACCATAAGGTCAGAGGTTAAAACTCAGTAGCTACTCTACTGGAACCTACTCCGCAGTCACTGTGAGTCAGAACCAGCTTAATGGTACTTAACAACAACAGCAACTAGGCACCTCCTTGGAAGTGCAGTGGTTCTAGAGAATGAGCAGTGAACTGCAAATCACAAGGCCAGTGTTTCTAGCCCACCAGCCTCTTTGAGGGAGAAAGATGAGGTTTCCTGCTCCTGTAAAGATTTAGAACCTCGGAAATCCTCTAGAGAGTTGCTATGAGTCTAACTGACTAGTAGCAATTAACAACAAAAGCCAAAGCATCTCCTTAGAAGCTATTTACAGATCACCACTACTATGGAGTCCTGGTGTGGCATTGTGGGCTAATGAGCCAGACTGCACAGCCATTTGAACTGCAATTGGCAGTTCAAGCTCACCTGCTGTGCCTCGAAAACCCTGTACAGGGTCGCTATGGGTCGGAACCGACTCGAAGGCATTTAACAACAACAACTACTATGGAGTCCTGAGTCCTGGTGTGGCTCAGTGGGTTAATGCTCTGGACTGCAAAGTCGGTTTGAACTGCAAGGTCAGCAGTTCAAGCTCACCAGCCACTCCTAGGAAACCCTATATAGGGCCTCTAGGAGTCGGAACCAACTAGACAATGTCCTCTACATTACATTGACTTCAATGATTGCATATGTCCAACATATGAACCCAGGCCTTGGGAACATCAATGTTCACATTGTGCAGATAAAATCACTTGCACATAGTGACCAACTTCACACATCAGAGACTTTATACGAGACAGAAGAGTCAAGTGTTCTTGTTGTTACATGCTGTCAAGCCAGTTCTGACTCAGAGCGATCCTGTTTAGGATTTCCAAGACTTTAAATCTTCAGGGGAGCAGAACTCCTTATCTTTTTCCAATCTATCGGCTGACGAGCCAGACCCCGGACCTTGCGATTTGCAGTGAGTAGTATGAAAGTCTAGTAGCTCAAAATCAGTATCTGTGTCATATTAAATTTCCGTCATTTGAAAGACTTATGAAAGCATTATCTTTCTTGATATGTATCTAAAATTTCCATTGATTCAGCATTAATTCTTTTTAAAAATATAACCCAAGAAGATAATTTAGAAACAGTGCAAAAATATATGACCACGGCTAGTCATTGCAGTTTTGCTTATAGAACAAAACCCAATTGGCTTATTCATAAGGAATTAATAATAAAATTATTATCTGGAAATACAGTGAGATCTGTTAAAATTGTTTATGTTGGTCTATAATTATTACAGTGAATAGATATCCAAGACATATTGTTGAGATCATCTGAAAGGACAGCCACTAAAATGAAAAAAAAAAAAGTTATCTCTTATGGCTGGAATTCAGGTTATAAATTCTAGAAATTTCTACTATTTGAATTTTTACAATGATTGTATATACGTTTCATAAAACCAAAAACATAATTATTCATTATTACTGAAAGATAGAGTAAGTTCTATGCATGTCTTGTTGGATGGATTATTTTAATATAAGTCAATGGAATGTGAACAGATTTTTTTTTTCTTTGGGGGAAAGCATATTACAACCCTTAAGTCCCACTTTGATAATTCAGTACATATTATTGTTCATAATGTTTCCCAGTGCAGTAGGAATTTATCTACAAGTTTCCTTCCCAGCGTTGTTTTCATTTGTAGATTCCGATATATCTTTTTTCATCAGCAAAACAGTGACGGTTTTTCATGGGTTTGAACCAACACCCCTTTTAAGACCTTTTTCATTTCCTACTTGCATGTTTCTGGTCTGCTTCCCATTCTACCATGGGCTCATATCCAGTTAGCCAATATCTTGAAATTAATCTAAAACCTCACAGTCTTTGAGAAGTTTTTAGCTAGTACACACAAGGATAGGTATTTAAACCTCAGTAGGAAATATTACTCTACAATAAAAATTTGTTCAAGCCTGCCCACAGCGCCTTGGGAGAAAGGTGAGGTTTTCTGCTCCAGCAAAGATTTAAAGTCTCGCAAACCATATACAGCATCGCCACGAGTCTGAACCAACTCATTGGCACTTAACAACAAACAATAACTTAGATTTGGATGAAAAATAAACCCTATTGAGTATTGTCTTAGACACTACCATTTGCAATTTAAGTGTTTGTTGTTAAGTGCTGTTGAGTCTGTTCTGACTCATAGCGACCCTGTATACAGTTTTAGGAAATATTTAATTACAGAATAATGTGATTTTAGAATTTATATCAGAAAAATGAAAGAGCTCTCTTCTTGATACATCTCAAATCATACTATGTAAATAGCGTCCACTGTGGTTGCTAAGTGTCATCGAGTCGGTTCTCATAGCAAGCCTGTTTTGGGTTTCCAAGGAGCTACTGGTGAGCTTGAACTGCTTAACTTGTGGTTCAAATCTATCTTGCAGTCCAGCACATTAACCCACAGCACCTCATCAGGACTTGTTGTTGTTGTTGTTAAGTGCCGTCGAGTTGGTTCCGACCCATAGCGACCCTGTACAGGGTTTCCGAGGGTGTAAATCTTTACGGGAGTAGAAAGCCTGATCTTTCTCCCGCGGAGCAGCTGGTAGTTTCGAACTGCTGACCTTAAGGTTCGCAGCCCGATTCGTAACCACTACGCTACCAGAGCTCCAGGGCTAAACATCTGCTTCATGCATAAAAGGAAGAGTAGGGTCTTAGCCTCTGTTTTAAAAAGCAGGCATCTAATATAGAAGTTGTAGAATTCTAGGTGGATGCAGAATATTGTCTGATACATAAAACATTTTCTGATATAATGCCAGAAGATAGAAGGAACTCAAAATACAATTGAGGAAGAGCTGTCTCCTGAGCTTTCAGGATTTTTATTTGATGATGTAGCATGTCTCAAACTGAGAAGAAACAGTTATAAACATCCATTAATGATCATAACATGGAATGCACAAATTATGAATCTAAGCAAATTGGAAGTTATAAAAAATGAAATGCATAAATATCAATATTCTAGGCATTACTGAGATAAAATGAACTGTCATTAGACATTTTGAATCAGACAATCATATAATCTATTATGTTGAAAATGACACATTGAAGAGGAATCATGTTGCATCCATCCTCAAAAAGAACATTTCAAGACCTAGCCTGGAGAACAAAACTGTCAACGATAGGATAGTAACCATACACCTACAAAGAAGATAAGTTAACATGACTATTTTTCAAATTTATGCACTAACCACTAAAGCCAAAGATAAACAAATTGGAGATTTTTTTTACCTTCTTTGGCAGTCTGAAATTGATTAAACATGCAATAAAGAAGAATTGATAATTTATGGTGATGAAAATGCAAATGTTGGAAACAAAAGCTGAAAACATGGTGGCCATAGTGCTGGATGTGATGCCAGAGATTGCATGAAAGAATTTTGTAAAACCAATGATTTCTTCATTCCAAATATTTTTTTTTCCAACAATATAAACAGTGGCTATACACATGGGCCATGCCAGAGGAATACATAGGAATCAAATTGGCTACATCTGTGGGGAGAGATGATGGAGAAACTCAATATTATCAGTCAACACAAGGCCAGAACTAGTGTGGAACAGACCATCAATTGCTCTTATTCAAGTTCAGGCTCATAGTCAATTCCACAAGAATCAATATGACCTTTAGTATATCCCATCTGCATTTAGAAGTCACCTAAAGAAAAGATTTACTCATTGAGTACTAGTGACCAAAGGCCAGACAAATTGTAGGATGACATCATATATGATGAAAGCAAAACATCATTAAAAAAAGAGAGAAGACCAACATGGATGTAAGAAGAAACACTGAAACTTGTTCTGGAACATCAAGTAACTAAAGTAAAGAAAGAAATGATGAACTAAAAGGGACTGAACAGAAGATTTCAAAGGGCAACTGAAGAAGACAGAGTAAAGTATTGTTATGAAATGTGCAAAGAATTGTAGTTAGAGAGTCAAAAAGGAAGAACCGGCTTGGCATTTCTAAAGCTGAAAAAAGTGAAGGAAAAAATTCAAGCTTTGAGGTGCTATATTGAATAATTCCACAGACAAAATGTTAAACAGCAAAAGAAGCATCAAAGGAAGATAGAAGGGATATTCAGTCACTCTATCAAAAGGAATTAGACAACATTCAATCATTTCAGGAGGTAGCATATAACCAAGAACTCATAGTACTGAAGAAAGAAGTCCAGGCTACATGGAAGGCATTGGGGAGAAATAAGTCTCCAGTAACTGGTAGAATACTAATTGAGATGTTTCATCATATAGATCCAACGCTTTAAGCGCTCTTTGTCAAAACATTTGGAAGACTGTTATCTGGCTAGTTGGGTGGAAGAGATCCATAGTTTTGCCCATTCCAAAGAAAGGTGATATAACTGAATATGGGAATTATCAAACAATATCATTAATATCACGTACAAGTAAAGTTCTGCTGAAGATAATTCAAAGGTGGTTGCAACAGTACATTGACAAGGAACTGCCACAAATTCAAGCTGGATTCATAAGAGGGTATGAAACTAGAGATAACATTGATGATGTCAGATTGATCATGGCTGAAAGCAGAGAAAGAGGTATATGTGCTTTAATGACTATGCAATGTCATTCAACTGTGTAGATCATAAAATAATGTATGGCTAGCATTGCTAAGAGTTCCGGAACATTTTATTATGCTCATAAAGAACTTGTACATAGACCAAAAGGCAGTCATTTGAACAGAACAAAAGGATACTATGTATTTAAAAATCAGGAAAAAATTAGTGTTAGGGTTGTATACTTTGACCAAACTTGTTCAATCTGTATGCTGAGCAAATAACAGAAGATGTTAGACTATATGTATAAGAATGTGGCATCATGATTGGAGGAAGGGTCATTAACAACCTTAGATATTTTGCATTGCCTGCTGAAAATAAACAGGACTTGAAGCATTTACTGATAAAGATCAAGGGCTATAGTCTTTCATATGGATTATACCTTAATATAAACAAAAAAAGCACCTTCACAAATGGACCAATAAGCAACATATGATAAACAAAGAAAAGCTTGAAGTTGTCATGGATTACATTACATTTGTTCTATAATCAATGCCCATGGTAGCATCAGCCAAAAAATCAAACTACAAATTATGTTGAGCAAATGTGCTGCAAAATCCTCTTAAATGGCTAAAAAGCAAAGATGTCACTTCGGGGATCAAAGTGTACCCGACCCAAGCCATGGTATTTTCAATGGCTTCATATGCATGCAAAAACTTGACAATGAATAAGGAAGATCAAAGAATTTTGAATTATGTTGCTAGCAAAGAATATAGATTATACTATGGACTGACAGAAAAACAAACATCTGATTTAGGAGAAGTATAGCCAGAATGTTTCTTAGAAAGGAGAATGGCAAGACTTCATCTTTGTACTTTGGACCTATTATCAGGAGGGTCCTGTCCCCAGAGAAGGAATCATGCTTGATAAAGTATAGGATCCGTGAAAAAGAGGAAGATCCTCAATAAAATGAATTGATACAGTGGCTGCAACCATTGTCCGAAATATTGCAACAATTGTATAGATGGTGCTAGACAGGCAGCATTTTAACTCTGTTGTACACAGAAGTCCTATGAGTAAGAATTGATGTGATGGCACCTAACAATGACAACAATATATGTATAATACCAACACTGTAACTTAATGCCTTTGTTTTACAGTTTTTCTATGCTATCTCTAACCAGCAAAGTGCTGGTAAGCCAGTTCTCCAGGAGAAAACCAAAAAAAAAGACCTTCAAAAAACGGATTTGAAGCCTTTGCCAATTTCTGTGGTGTAAATATTCCCATTTTGGCTGGTTTCAAAAACTACAATTGTTTAAAAAACAAACCACAAGTTTCCTGAATACCTAGCAATTTGATCCAGAGAATTGGAACAGACTTTATTCAGCACAGCACTATGTGTATCCCAAGTTTTTAGTGTATCAAACTTGAATTTGCAAATGCCTTTCAGTTATCTCTCCAGTAACATCCCCTAATGTGTGTTCTCTTGCATGCTGAGCTCATTGAATTCAGGTCTACATTCTATTTTTCAATGTGGGGATCTTCAGAGCAAGTTATACTTAAATGGTAAAGGGAACAACTTGATTTTGTTTCTTTGCAGCATTCTAAGGACTTGAGAGATATCTAGAGTCAGGGTGAACACACACACTATAAGCTGAACAAAGCCTCTATACCTCTACCTACCCAGGTGATCCCAATGAGGCTTCCCCAGGGTCAGGGGGTAGCATCCAGCTTTGTCTGCAACCATAATGGAGGAGGTGTTATAGGGCTCTTGATTGGTCAAACTTTCTTACTTCTCTCATATCCCATGAGACTTAGAAAGCTCCAGGTCTCTGTTTGTAAGGTATTAGAAGGTCTTTGGAGAGCAAGGCCAGAGGGTATAAAAAAAGAGAGGGATACTGGGACAAGGTCCAGCACAACTCAAAATGAGCAGAAATAGCTGCAAACATCCATTAATAATTGGAAGGGAGAATGTATGAAGTTCAAATCTAGGAAAAGTAGAAGTTGTAAAAAAAAAACAAAAAGGAATACATAAACATAGATCCTAGGGATTAGAAAGCTGAAATGGAAAGGTATCGACCACTTTGAATCAAACAATCATATGGTTTACTATGTTAGAAATGACAAACTGAAGAGGAATGGTATCACATTCATGATCAAAAAGAACATTTCCAGATCTGTCTCAAAGAGCAATGATGTCTGTGATAGGCTAACATCCCAAACTCTACAAGGAAAACCAATTGATACCACTATTATTCAACTTTACACACCAACCACTGAAGTCAGTGATAATGAAATTGAAGAATTCTACCAAGTTCTCACCATTTTTCTATCAATTGTCATACTGTGGTGGCTTGCATGTTGCTTTGGGATCTTCATTTACTTATGGGGTATAACTCATAATGAAGAGAAACAGATGTAAACATCCATAAATAATCAAGACATGGAATGTGCTAAGTATGAATCTAGGAAAATTGGAAATTTTCAAAAAAGAAATGGAACACATAAATATCAATATCCTAGGCATTAATGAGCTGAAATGGATGGGTAATGGCCATTTTGAATCTGACAATAACATGGATTACTATGCCAGGAAAAGACAATTTAAGAGGAATGGCGTCACATTCATCATCAAGAAGAAAATGTCAAAATCTGTCTTGAAGTACAACACTGTCTGAGATAGAATAATATCCATAGGCCTGGTGTGGCACTGTGGGTTAATGCGCCAGACTGCAAAGCCATTTGAATTGCAAGGTCAGCAGTTCAAGCTCACCAGCTGCTCCTCGGAAACCCTCTACAGGGTCACTATGTGTCAGAACCGACTTGATGGCACTTTACCACAATAATAAGGAAGACCAGTTAACTAACACCACTATGAATCAAATTTCTGTACCAAACACTGAAGCCAGTGATGACAAAATTGAACTCTACCAATTTCTTCAATCTGAAATTGATCAAACAGGCAATCAACATGTATTGATAACACTGGTGATTGGAACGTAAAAGTTGGAAACAAAGAAGAAGGATCAGTTGTTGGAAAATATGGCCTTGGTGATAGAAACGATACTAGCTATTGTACAATAAAATTTTGCAAGACCAATGACTCCTTCATTACAAATACTTTTTTCAAACAAACAAACAAACAAACAAACAAACAAGACAGCTATACACATGGACCTCACCAGATGGTGTACACAGAAATCAAATTGATTACATTTGTGGAAAGAGATGTTGAAAAAGCTCCATATCATCAGCTAAAATAAGGTCAAGGTCAGACTGTAGAACAGACCATCAATCACTCATATACAAGTTCAGGCTGAAGATGTTTTTGAAAGTCCACAAGAGCCAAAATATGACCTTGAACATATCCTACCTGAATTTAGAGATCATCTGAAGAACAGATTTGATGCAGTAGACACTAAAGACCAAAGACCAGAAGAGTTGTGACATGACATCAAGAAGATCATACAGGAAGAAAGCCAAAGGTCATTAAGAGAAAAGTAAGTAGGAAAAGACCAAAATTGATGTCAGAAGAAACTCTGAAACTGGCTTTCCAGCATAGAGATGCTAAAAGAAATGGAAGAAACGAGGAGGTAAAAGAGCTGAAAAGAAAATTTCAAAGAGAATACAAAGTCAAGTATTATAATGAAATGTGCCCAGAGTTGGAAAACCAAAAGGGAAGACCATGCTCAGCATTTTTTAAAATGAGGAAATTGGAGAAAAAAATTCAAGTCTTGACTTGAAATATTGAAGGATTCTATGAATTATTGAATGATACAGAAAGCATCGAAAGAAGATGGAAGGAATATACAGAATCACTGTACCAAAAAGAAATGGTCAATGTTCAACCATTTCAAAAGGTAGCATATGATCAAGAGTCAGTGATACTGAAGGAAGAAGTCCAAAGTGCACTGAAGGTATTGGCAAAGGACAAGGCATCAGGAATTGATTGAATACTAATTGAAATCTTTCATCAAACTGATGCAGTACTGTAGGCACTCACTGTTCTATGCCAAAAAATTTGGAAGAACAACTACCAACTGACTGGAAGAGATCCGTATTTGTGCCCATTCTAAAGAGAGGTGACCCAAAGGAATGCGGTAATCATCAAACAATATCATTAATATCCCATGCAAGTAAAATTTTGCTAAAGCTAATTCAAAAATAGCTGCAACTATACAGTGACAAAAAATTCCAGAGGTTCAAGATGGATTCAGACAAGGAAGTGGAATGAAGGATATCATTGCTGACATCAGTCAGATCTTGGTTATAAGCAGAGAATACCAGAAACATGTTTACCTGTGCTTTATTGACTATGCAAAAGCTCTCAGTTGTGTGGATCATGACAAGATATGAACAACATTATGGAGAATGAGTATTCCAGAACACTTAATTGTGATTATGAGGAACCGGTAGATGGACCAAGAGGCAATTGTTCGAACAGAACAAGAGAGCACCGATGGTTGAAAATTAGGAAAGGTATGTGCCACCAAAAACCTAGGTTCCAAGAAATGACAGAATACAAATTGAATTGTTTTAACAAACTGATGCAGTACTGGAGTCTCTCACTCATCTATTTCAAGAAATTAGGAAGCTAGCTATCTGGCTAACTGGGTTATATTCTTTTACCCTGCTTATTCAATCTGTCTGCTGAGCAAATAATTCGAGAAACTGGATTATATGAAGAAAAAGGTAGCATTAGGGTTGAAAAAAAAAACTCATTAGCAACCTTCAATATACAAATGATACAACCTTGCTTGCTGAAAGTGAATCGGATTTAAGGTACTGATGAAGATCAAAGACCACTGACTTCAGTATGGATTGCACCTCAATGTAAAGAAAACAAAAATCTTCAACACTGGACCAATATACAGCATCCATATAACTAGAGAAAAGATTAAAGTTGTCAAAGACTTCATTTTGCTCAGATCAACCATCAACATTCATGGAAGCAAAAGCTACAGTATCAAATGACATATTACTTTAGGCAAATTTGCTGCACAAGACCTTTTAAAGTGTTGAAGAGCAAAGGTATCAGTTTGAGGACTAAGATGAGCCTGACCCAAGCCAGGGTATTTTCAATAACCTCATATGCATGTGAAAGTTGTTCAGTGAATAAGGAAGAACATAGAAGAATTGAGGCATTTGAGTTATGGTGTTAGAGGAGAATATTAAAAGTACCATGGACTGCCCAAAGAATGAAACAGTGTGTGCTGGAAGAAGTACAGTCTGAATAATCCTTGGAAGCCAGGATGGCCAGACTTCATCTCTCATACTTCAGACATATATAAGTGGGGCCAGTTCCTGGAGAAGGATAGCATGTTTGGTAACGTGAAGGGACAGAGAAAATGAGGAAGACCCCCAATGAGATGGATTGGCACAGTGGAAGCAGCAATGGGCTCAAACATAGCAATAATTGTGAGGCTGAGGCAGACTCAGTCACTGTTTCGTTCTGTCGTGCATAGGGTCGCTATGAGTTGGTGCTATCGATGGAACTTAACAGCACAAAAAATGAACTTCTTCAGTCTGAAACTGATCAAGATGCATTGATAATTACTGGTGATGAGAATGCAAACATTGTAAACAAAGAAGAAAGCTCAATAGTTGGAAAATGTGGGCTTGGTGATAAAAATGATGCTGGAGATCACATTATAGAATTTTGTAAGCATAATGACTTATTTAGTGCAAATATCTTTCTTAACAACATAGAAGGTGACTATGAATATGGACTTCACTAGATAGAATACACAGGAATCAAATTTATTACATCTGTGGGAATAAATGATGGAAAAGCTCAAAATTATCAGTGAAAATAAGATATAGGACCAACTATCGAATAGACCATAAATTGCTCATAAGTAAATTCAGGTTGCTTGTTGTTGTTGTTGTTGTTTGCCATCGAGTCGGGTCCGACCCATAGCGACCCTGTACAGGGTTTCCGAGGGTGTAAATCTTTACGGGAGTAGAAAGCCTCATCTTTCTCCCGCGGAGCGGCTGGTAGTTTCGAACCGCTGATCTTAAGGTTCGCAGCCCGATTCGTAACCACTAGGCTACCAGATTGCAGATGAAGAAAATCAAAACAAATTCACAAGAGCCAAAATATGATTTTGTATATATTCCACCTGAATTTAGTTACAATTTCAAAAATAGATTTTATGCATTCTACACTGTAGACCAAAGACCATAAAATTTGTGGAATGACATGAAGAACACATATTAGAGGAAGAATGCAAATTGTCATTAAAAAAAAAAAAAAAAAAAAAAGGAACGAAAAGACGAAAATGCACATTAGAAGAGATTCTGAAGCTTGCTCTTGAGGATAGCAAAGTAAAGCAACTGAAATAAATGATTAAGTAAAAGAGCTGAACAGAAAATTTCAAAGTTGGTTTGGGTAATTCTTTGTTAGGAGCAACTGTCTTGTACATTACAGGATATCTAACAGCATCCCTGCCTCTACCCTTAAATTCTAAGAGCAGTTCCATGTCTCAGTTTTGACCACCAAAAATATCTCCAGAAAATGCCAAGTGCCTTTTCAGGGTGAAATCACCCCCAGCTGGAAAACACTGGTCTAGACTAACTTTTATTTTTCTTTTTATTCCTAGTTGCTGTTGTTAAGTGTTGTTGAGTGGGTTCCAACTCATACCAACCCTGTATAGGGTTTCCAAGGAGCAGCTGGGTATTTCTCCAAGTTGATAGTTGTTGTTGTTAAGTGCCATCAAATAAGTTCTGACTCGTAGTGAACCTCTATCAAATTTCTGAGGAGTAGCTGGTAGGTTTGAACCACCAACCTCAAGGTTATCGGTCCAGTGCTTATCCTACAGTGCCACACCAAGACCCCACAGTTAGCAACTATGTATTTACTTAAAGGACTTATTTTCATCTCTAACCTACTTTTTAGTTCTTAGTATGTTTACTCTGTTGGATTCAGAATTTTATAAGCTATGATACCTAGCCATTCATTGTTCCTAAGCTTTGCGTAGATATAATTATTATAAAATGTAAAGATTTTACATTTTCCAGTTATAGGACTTATTGGCCTTATAGGAAATTGAACATTAGCACTACACTCAGTTTTTTGGCCATGGTGAGCTGTTATTTTTCAGTATATATCCCTGATGACGAGCTCTGGTAGCGTAGTGGTTACGAATCGGGCTGTGAACCTTAAGGTCAGCGGTTAGAAACTACCAGCCGCTCCGCGGGAGAAAGATGAGGCTTTCTACTCCCATAAAGATTTACACCCTCGGAAACCCTGTACAGGGTCGCTATGGGTCGGAACCGACTCGATGGCACTTAACAACAGCAACATCCCTGATGACATGCTGTCGTTTTGTGCTGTCACGTCAGTTCTGATTAATATCAATGCTGGACAGGATTTCCAAGGAGCTACTGGTGGTTTTGAACCATTGACTTTGTGGTTAGCAATCCAGTGCTTGTCTTATAGTACCACACCAGATGATATAGTGGCCATCAAAATCTAGTTTTCCACTTCAACTGTCAACTCATGTTTGTTTGTGTGTTCCCACAACCTAGTATAATTTACATGTCTAGGTTTTCTTTGAAAATCTTTATAAAAACTAGTGCCTAACTTGCAATCAGAGTCCTGGCGTGGCCATGTGGATTAATGCGCCAGACTGCAAAGTCATTTGAACTGCAAGGTCTGCTATGGGTCGGAACCGACTCGATGGCACTTAACCACAACAAACTTGCAATCAGTTGTTCATTTGATATTGTTGAGTTTAGGTGGCTTTACCTTTGTAATACTACCCTAATTATATTGAACACATCTAAATTCTGCTCAGAGGACAACACAAACCCAGAAGTTGTTGTTGTTGCTAAGTGCTGTGGAGTTGGTTTCAACTTATAGCAACTGATGAGCTTGAACCATCGACCTTGTTGTTCAAACTGACTTTGCAGTCTAGTGCTTATCTTACAGTGCCACACCAGGAACCAGCAGTAATACTGTGCTTATGGGACTGTACCAAGTTAGAGTGTCCTAGGGACGAAACTGAGGTAGGTAGGATCTTAATACAGAGAAACTAAAGGTAGACTTTCCAGGAGAAAAAACCCTAAATTATGGTGAGAAGCAAGCAGAAGTTCAAAGCAGGTGTAACAATATTACAGAGGAAGCATGAGGCCATGGTGAGAGTAAAGCAAAGCTAGGTCACAAAGTCAGCAGGCAAGAAGAACAGGAATAGCTAAGAAACAGGTTAATGCAAATGGTTCTGGATTAGTGTAGATAACAACGTGCACATTGTAGAAATCCATTTCCAGGTATATTGGCTGCTTGATGAACAGTAACACCTAGGGTTTAAAGGTACAGAGTTAGGACAAGATTAAACTTTAAAACCTAGATTATTGAACTCGTATTCTCCATCTAGATAAAGATCCCGGCCTATTTACAGAATTAAGAATATACTCTAATATTCTTTTCTAGCCAATTTCATACTAAAGCATGACTCTACTTAAAGAAAAAATGGACTCAAACAATAATAAATTTTTGGTAGAATTTAGGGCCATAAATAATGACCTTGATATGGTTTCTACAACTCAGATCAACTGATCATAGTAAGGTTTTTGAAATATGATTCATTTTCAAAAAAAGTTGTTGTATTGTTAGGTACTGCCGAATTGGTTCAAACTCATAGCAACTCTGCATAGGGTTTTGGAGGCTATAAATCTTTATAAAAGCAGAAAGACACTGAGCAACTGGTGAGTTTGAACTGCCCACGTTGTGATTATCAGTACAGTGTTTATCCTACAGTGCCACCAGTATGCCAACAATTATAAAATATTGGTAACTGCATTTAATATTTTAAAAATTGGGTTGATTCTACACCATAGTGGTTTGTTATTTCATCAGGATTGTTATGTAATATTGTTGGTAGGTGCTGTCAAGTCGATTCCAACTCACAGTGACTCTAGATACAAAAGAACAAAACACTGCCCAGTCCGGTGCCAGACTCATAATTGTTGTTATGATTGAGCCCCACTGTTGCAGCTACTGTGTCAACTCATCTCTTTGAGGGTCTTCCTCTTTGTCACTCACATTCTACTTTACCAAGCATGATGTGATTTTCCAGGGACTGATCCTTCCAGATAACATGTTCAAAGTACGTGATAAGAGTTCTGGCCACCCTCCATTCTAAAGAACATTTGAGCTATATTTCTTCCAAGACAGTGCATTCTTCTGACAATCCATGGCATATTCAATTTTCTTTGTTCACAACATGATTCAAAGGAATCAATTCTTCTTTGTTCTTACTTATTCTTTGTCCACCTTTTAAGTGCATATGAGGACACTGAAAATACCCTGGCTTGGATCAGGCACACCTTAGTCCTCAAAATGACTTACTTCTTTCATTTTCAACACTTAAAAGAAGTCATTTGCAACAAATTTGCTCAGTGCAACACATAATGAAATGAAATGCTTAACAACATCAATCTTTTCTCCAGTTATCATGATGTTGTTTATTGATCCAGATAATTTTTATTTTCTTTATGTTGAGGTGTCACTCCATACTGAAGATAATATTCTTGGATCTCCATCAGTAAGTACATCAAGTCCTCTTCGCTTTCAGCAAGTAAGGTTGTGTCATCTACATATTGCAAGTTGCTAATGGGATTTCCTCCAATCCTAATGCAGTGTTCTTCAAATAGTTGCTACTAGGATTTGGTGACACGATACAATCCTGACAGATACATTTCTTAAGTTTTAAACTAGACAGTATCCTTTGTTCTGTTCAAATACAGAACACTTAGTTGTGCTAATATGGAACCTATGCATACATACAGATACCTATGCATAGATACAGAACTGAATCCCAAGATTAGCAGTTCAAACTCACTCATTGTTCCTCAGAAACCCTACACAGGGTTGCTGAGTCAGAACTGATTTGAAGACACTTAACTACAACAACAACAACATCCATAGGTTGTTATTATCCACATAGTCAAATACCTTTGTGTAGTCAATAAAACAGAGTGAACATATTTCAGATGTTCTCTGTTTATAGCCAAGATCAGTCTGATGCCAGCAAAGTCCATGCGACTATCCCTTTGTTCCTGTTCTCTTCTGAATCTGGCTTGAATTTATGGCACTTTCCTGTCTATGTACTGCTTCAACTGTTTTTGAAATATCTTCAGCAAAATTTTACTTGTGTGTGATATTAATGATATTGTTCCATAATTTCTACATTATGTTGGGTCACCTTTCTTTGTGACAGTCACAAATATAGATCTCTTTCAGTAAATTGGCCAGTTAGTTGTCTTCCAATGTCTTGGCATTGATGAGTGAGTACTTTTAGAATTTGTTAAAACATTTCAACTGATTTTCTATCAATTCTTGGAGCCTTTTTTTTTTTTTTTTTTGCCAATGCCTTCAGTACAGCTTGGACTTCTTCCTTCAGTACTGTTGGTTTTGATCATATGTTGTTTTTCTACTAACTCTTTAAATGACTAAATGTCTATCAATTCTTTCTGCTACAATGACTATATATTTCTTCCATCTTCTTTTGATGCTTCTTGTGCTGTTTAATATCTTTCCTATGTTGTTGTTGTTGTCAACTGCCATAGAGTCAATTCTGACCTATAGCAACCCTGTATAGGGTTTCCAAGGAGTAGCTGATGAGCTTGAACCACCGACCTTGAAGTTCAAACAGCTTTGCAGTCTGGCGCATTAACCCACAGCGCCACACCAGGTTGTTGTTAAATTGGTTCCAATTCATGGCGACCCTATATCAGGGTTTCTGAGGAGTGACTAGTGGGTTTGAACTGCCAACCTTACCCTGCAACTTCATTCTAGGATACCACTTTTTACCATTGTTGCTGTTAAATGCCTTTGAGTCAATTCCAACTCATAGCAACCCCAGATAGGATTCCCAAGGGGTGACTGGTGGGTTTGAACCACTGACCTTATGGTTAGCAGTCTAATGCATATACTACCATGCCACATTAGGACTCCTTTCCATATTGCAGCTTGAGGTTTAAGTTTTCTTCTTTAGTTCTTTCAGCTTAAGAAATAAGTGTTCTTCCCTTTTGATTTTCTAATTCCAGGTATGCATGTTTCATTATAATACTTCACTTTGTCTTCTCAAGCCATCCTTTGAAATCTTCTGGTTAGATCTTTTACTTCATCATTCCTCCCATTCACGTTACTTCCTCTACATTCTAGAGCATGTTTCAGAGTCTCTTCTGACATGTATTTTGATATTTTGTTTATTTTCTTTTAAATGACCTTTTGCTTTCTTCATGTATGATGTTCTTGATGTCATCTCACAACTCTCTGGCCTTTGATCATACGTGTTCAATGTCTCAACTATACTCTCATGAGATGGCGTCTAAATGGAGTGGAATATACTCAAGGTCATATTTTGGCTGTTGTGGATTTGTTTTAATTTCCGTGATCTTCAACTTCAGTTTGCATCTGAACTGAATGGTCTGCCCCTTGCTTTGTTAAGACTGATGATAATTGAGCTTCTCTGATGATACTGAGCTTCTCCATCATCTCTCTTTACAGGTATAGTTGATTCATTTCCGAAGTATTCCATCTGTTGAAGTCGATGTGCATATCTGCTACTTATTTTGTAAGAAGAAAAGTATTTATAATGAAAAAGTTGTTGGTCTTGCAAAACTCTGTCGTGTTATCTCTAGAATCATTTCTATCACCAAGGCCATATTTTCCATTGAGCAATCCTTCCTGTTTGTTTCCAACTTTCTAATGCTTATCATTAGTAATTTTCAATGCATCAGGATTACATATTTGATAAATTTCAGACTGAAGAAGTTAGTAGAAATCTTTGATTTGCGCATCTTTGGCTTTAGTTACAGCAACATAAATCTGAATAATAGTCGTATTAACTGGTCTTTCTTGTAGATGTATGATATTATCCTTTCAATGACAGCATTATACTTCAAGATAGATCTTGAAATACTCTTTTTTATGATGAACATGATCCCATTCCTCTTCAATTTGTAATTCCTGCCATAGTAGACTATATGATTGTCTGATTCTAAATTATCACTACTAATCCATTTCCACTTGCTAATTTCTCAGATACTGATTTTCATGCATTCAATTTCCTTTCTGAAAATTTCCACTTTTCCTAGATCATACTTTGAACATTTTGCATTCCAACTATTAATAGATGTTTACAGCTGTTTCTTCTCATTTTGAGCTATGTCGTGTCAGCAATGAAGGTCCCTAAAGCTTTACTCCATCCATGTTATTAAGGCAATCACTACTATGAAAGGATAGCTCTTACGTAGTCATGTTTGAAGTGCATTCCAACCTGAAAAGTTCATTTTCAGGCACTTTATCAGACAATTGTCTTCTGCTCTTCAAATGTTTCCATGGTCAATTTTTCAGAGTACATTGCCTCTTCTTTTTCCTAGTCTGCCTTAGTCTAGAGGTTCCACTAAAACCTGTCCACCATGGGTGATTCTGGGTATTTGAAGTACTGGTGGCATAGCTTCCAGCAAACAGCCATGCACAGGCTGCCATTGCACAACAAACTGAAGGATGAGTGGTGGCATTATGTCACGTTGTTGTTGTTATTAAGTGCCATCGAGTCAGTACTGACTCATAGTGACTCTATGCACAGCACAACGAAACACTGCCCGATCCTGTGCCAACCTCACTCTCATTGCCATGCTTGAGCCCATTGATGCTGCCACTTGGCCAATCCATCTCACAGGGGGTCTTCCTCTTTTTCTCTGACCCTCCACCTTATCAAACATGATATCCTTCTGCAGCGACTGGTCCCTCCTGACAATATGTCCGAAGTATGAGAGATGAAGTTTGGCCATCCTGGCATTATGTCATAATGGCACATATTTCATATCTGCTAACATGCACAAGAAAACTAATAAAGTTAATCTAATTAATTAAATGAGATAGTGAATGTGAAACTGGTTTACACAGTATTTGAAACAGATAGTAACTCAATGATATTGGTATATCTGTAAAAAATATTTTTCTTGGGGAAACTGAGGCAGGAAATGACTGTTTCGAGTCATTCACTGTGACTGACATGAAGCTAAGTAAAACATTCATGATTGTTATCATCAAATAAGGAGCCATGGTGGAGCAGTGGGTTAAATATTGGGTTTCTAACCACAAGGTCAGTGGTTCAAACCCACCAGCCACTCCATGGGAGAAATATGAGACTTTCTGCTTCTATAAAGCTGTATATTCTATAGGATTCCTGTGAGTTGGAATTGACTCAGTGGCAGTGGGTATTGGTTTTGTCATCAAATATGTTGCTTTTAGTTTAGTGTGTTGGTTGAGTAAAGGAGGCTTTGACTGTAATTATGACCTTGCTTTTGCTATAAAATAATAGTTATTCTTTAATAATAGTGTAGCCTGTCTACTAAGCATTCCAGCCAATTTACTTAATATCTCCGATCCTTGGTTTTCTCATCAGTGGTGTGGGTTTAATGGTACCCATCCCATAAAACCGTTTCAGTACTAAATGAAAGAATGTACCTGCTGTGCCTAACACGGGACTTGACCAAGAGTATCTGTCCCATTACGGGAATTATACATGTTTTATTTTAAGATAATCTAAATATTTGGGGCAATGTTTCAATCTACTATTAGAAAATCCCTATCAGGACTGTTTCTATATAAAACATTCAAATTTGGTTCATAATTTTAGTTTTCCTGGTTAGACATTTTTAATGGCTGCAGCCTCAAAATATGTGAGTACGTTAAAAGAAATTTTACTCTATGTGCTGCAAGCTTTCTTATTGTTTGGCAGAGAATATAATTTCTCACTATCCCTTAACAGATGCAAATGAGAGCAGATATGGCTTCTGAAAGTCTTGGGTATTTTTAATCTTCTAAGTCTTCAACCAATTGTCATTTCATTAAGATGCCCTGCTGAGATGTTCTTTCACATACCATCATTAAGATGAATTGTAGCTCTGCTCTATAATACACATATTACAAGTTCAGTCCACATGTACTGAAATTATAACTGCAGATTCGGTTCCATTTCCTGGAGAGGCTCACAGAATCACAGCTGCTGTTTTAGTCAGCTTTGCTGTCAGTTTCAAGTTAGAAAACCACCTTCCTCATGATGAAAACAAAAGTTTCTAAATAAAAAGAAGGTAAAAAAGGGTGTCTCATTGGCAAAAGTGAACGTGACTGTCAAAGTTTGTTTTTTAAAGCTTCAAATAGAACTTTAACATTGACTTCCAATAAGTACTCTTACAACACTCTTTTAAATTTTCTGTTATGTTTGTCATCAAATATGTTATTTTGGCTTACAAGGTGCTCTAACTGGTGACTAATTGCTTTTATAGGCAACGTGATTCTCAGCCATATACAATGGGCTTGTTCTACTGCATGACAACTTCTCCAGCAACTGTGTGTCAACTCATCCTTTTAGATCCAAGAGAGGAGAGGGGACATCACAAGGTAAATCCTGTCCATGGTATTCAATTCCCAGGTTCTCCAGTTGAGTTGGATTTCGTTTTGTGCTGTTCTCATCCCAAGCACCTTGTGACTAGAAAACATATCTCAATGTTGCCTTTGTTTCCTTCATTATCTGAGATAATTCATCTTACTACTTAGGATGTGGTGCTGTAAGATGAGCAATGGGCTGTGAACCATAAAGTCAGCAGTACACTACCACATGAAGAATTAGGAGACTAAAAATGCCAACCATAGAGATGGAGCCAATAGTACTTTAAGAGCCTTGAAGACAAGGACAATCAAACAACTTCTCTTGTGCTTGAGGTGTTCTGTCTCTAAACAGATTCTGAACTTTAAATGCTATGGAAAAGACTGTGGGCTTACTCAAGAGCTCAGAGATCCAAACACTTAAAACAACGTGAACATTAATAAGCCAACACAATTACATCCCACTGCTTACTCACTGACCTTGTGATTATTCTTGTTAAAATGCTGTCAGTCGATTATAACTCATGGAGACTCCATATAGCGTTTCTGAGGAATCACTGTTGAGTTTGAACTGCCCATCTTGCAGCTAGCAGTCCAGTATTTGTCCTACAGCAACACACCAGAACTTAAAGGCTAGTAAAAATCCCCAGTGTACATTGTTGTTGGTGTTGGTGTTGTTAGGTGCCATCCAGTCATTACCCACTAGTAGCAACCCTATGCACAACAGAATGAAACATTGCCCAGTCCTGTGCCAGCCTCACAATTGTTGCTACATTTGAGCCCATTGCTGATACCACTGTGCCAGTCCATCTCATTGGGGTCTTCCTTTTTCTCTCTGACCCTCTACTTTACTAAACATGATATGCTTCTGCAGGAATTGGTCCCTTCTGATATGTCCGAAGTATGAGAGGTGAAGTTTGGCCATCCTGTCTTTCATGGAACATTCTGGCAATAATTCTTCAACATAGATTGTTTTTTTTTTCTTTTGGCAGTCCATGGTGCTTTTAATATTCTCCTCCAACACCATAACTCAAATGCATCAATTCTTCTACAGTCTTCCTTATTCACTGACCAACTTTGATATGCATATGAAGTTATTGAAAATAGCATGGCTTGGGTCAGACACACCTTAAACCTCAAACTGACATCTTTGCTCTTCAAAACTTTAAAGAAGTTTTGTGTAGCTCATTTGCCTCATGCAATACATGGTTTGATTTCTTAACTGCTGCTTCCGTGAGTGTTGATGGTAGATCCAAGCAAAATGAAGTCTTTGACAAGTTCAATCTTTTCTCCATCAATAAGAATGCTGTTTATTGGTCCAGTGGTGAGGATTTAAATTTTCTTTACACTGAAGTGCAACCCATAATGAGGGTTGTGGTATTAGATCTTCATCAATAAGTATTTTAAGTCCTCTTGGCTTTCATCCAGCAAGGTTGTATCATCTGCATAACGCAGGTTGTTAATGAATCTTCCTCAAATTCTGATGTCACATTTTTCTTCATGTAATCCAGCTTCTTGAATTATTTGCTCAGCATAGCGCTTGAATAAGTATGGTGAAAAAATGTAATCCTGGCGTACACCTTTTCTAATGATAATTCATTTGGTGTTTTCTTGTTTTATTCAAACAGCTGCCTCTTAGTCTATGTACAGATTCCTAATGAGCACAGGTAAGTGCGCCAGAATACTCATACTTCACAATGTTGTCCATAGCTTATCATGAGCCACACAATCAAAAACCTTTGCATACTCAATAAAGCACAGGTAAACATCTTTCTGGTATTGTCTGCTTTCAGCCAAGATCCATCTGGCGTCAGCAATTATATCCCTCATTCCACATCCTCTTCTGAATCTGACTTGAACCTCTGGAAGTTCTGTCAATCTATGCTTGTACCTGTGTTTGTATTATCATTAGCAAAATATTACTTGCATGTGATATTGAGGATATTGACCAATGATTTCTTCATTCCATTGAGTCACCTCTCTTTGGGCACAAATATGGATCTCTTTCAGTCAGTTGGCCAAGTAGCTGTCATCCAAATTTCTTGACATAGATGAGTTAGTGCCTCTAGTACCTCTGTATCATTGACTCTTACTCATATGCTGCCTCTTCAAATAGTTGAACATCAATCATTTCTTTTTACTTCAGTGACTATGTATTTTTTTTTTTTTGGACAGGTCATCAGTTTTACATTCAACAAATCATACACCTTGTTTCATTACAATGATTATAATCCCCTCCATGTACCATCAGTTAACACTATTTCTCTCCATTTTAGCTTTTTAACAAAACAAAACAAAAAAACCCCACTCAGGCATATATAATAATTTACACCTCTACAGGGTACATTCTGCAAGTCAGACTACTGGTCATCAGCTCTTAGTCCCTCTCATACCATGAATCTAGAGTCCTCAGCCACTCCCCCTCTCCATGACCCCATCTCTTGCTCCGTCTCTGGTGTTGCTGTTTCTCTGGATATGGTCCCACATTCTGGTTGTGCTCTTCCCCCTTGATGGTCCTGAGATCCTCTGTTTCTGGACTGTAAGATTAACCACTCCCTGTTTTTGTTACAAAACTTCTACCTTTACAATTGTGACAGTCCCAATTAGTCATGATGACAATTATTCACTATTGAATCATACAAATCTTATCCCCATCTCTTTTCACTAGGCCCATCTAGACAGTATGAAAACTACTCAGTGGGGACTATTTCTCACCCCCCCCCGCCCCCGCCACACACACACACACTCAAGCTAAATTCACCCTTGAAACTTTGTAAGCCAGTCACTTCATGCCTTTATCACCCCCTAATTTTAGGTAGCCAAAGCCTAAGTTGCCCATCCCTATCTACCCTGTATACAGAGGGGATAGCATTGATACTTGATGTGATGACTCCTTCCCTCTCTGTTGCTATTTAGAGTTACTACCTCCATGAATATAGGTCAGGTTCATCAAATTGTAGCAATTTACCCTTGTTTTCTTTATAAACAATTTTTTTTTTTTTTTTTTTTAAATCTTCCTGTAGTCGAGTTCTGAATATCAGCCATTGAGGTTATGTCAAAAGGATACTATCTGAACATTTGGGTGTTCTTGTGCATCTCCTCTCACTTCATATCAGCTGCATGCTTCACTCTCAGCTCTAGCCCTTTATGGCTATGTCCTTGTCCATGAGCATAAGTGTCCCCAGGTCTCACCACACTTTGGATCAACCAGCCCTTCCTCTTCTCTCATATCCAGGTCAATGGGAGTCAAAGAACTGTGGTTGATCTCAACCCATTTCTTCATTGCTGCCTTTCCCCCTCTTCAACTCGCCAGTAGACCAATGTGGTTTCCAGCAAGCTTACATGCCTGTTCATGTGTTCCCTTTGAGTTTCAGTCTTAGAGGGGAGTTTGTCCTGAAGGAACTTGATTACTTGCCTTGATGGCTTCCTGGCTTATTATTATAGTTGTTGTTGTTAAGTGCCGTCGAGTCGGTTCCGACCCATAGTGACCCTGTACAGGATTTCCGAGGGTGTAAATCCTTACGGGAGTAGAAAGCCTCATCTTTCTCCCGCGGAGCGGCTGGTAGTTTCGAACCACTGACCTTAAGGTTCGCAGCCCGATTCGTAACCACTACGCTACCAGAGCTCCATTGTTATAGCTCCATTATTATTATTATAGTAGCTTGCTTATTCTTATAGTAGCCAGTCATACTGACATTTTTGCTTTGGGTTTTTCCTGATCTTTCTTTGAAGATGTATCTTCTGTTGCTCCAGCTGTTTCAGACTGGTCTGCTTGTCCTTTCTAGTATGAATGTCCCACCTCATACGGTTCTGGATGGGACTCAGAATTCCACCTAAGGTCCTTTACTCTGCAAAGGCTTTGCAAGAGGCCTATTTAACTGGGCAAGTTAAATACCTTTTTAGGTATCCCAATCAGTTATAGGCTAAAGATGGGCTTAAAGTTTTTTGTAATCATGTTTCCCAACATTCCTTTCTATCCCACTCAAGTGTCTATTTTGCAATAGTAGGCAAGGGAAGCTAATATTCATAAGACAATCAAGCATTTTAGTATTATTTCCCGTCTTCAAACTATGCCTAGATCCCTGTATCACAGAGCCCTGTTTTTCCAAGTTTGAGGATGCATCACTATTTACCTCTGTCCAACTTAGACCATGCAAACCTATCTCAGTGTTCCCCTATCTATCTTGTTCTTCTACCTCCTCCCCCTTCTTGTACTGCCCTCCTCAACACCTAAATGTAACCTCCCACCCCAACCCCACTGTTGTAGTTCCCTTATATTCGATTAACTCTTACCTCAATTTAAGACAATCTATTTTATCCTGTAATCTACCTGAGCTTCTTACCACCTGGATCTCTGTTCCTATGTGTTTACCTTCTTTCACATTTTAATTGTTTTGATCATAGACTGACCTCCCAGATCCTCTGCTCTTCACTCTTCCATTTGTTGATTGAGTTCAGGGTGATGCTGCCACATACATCATTCTCTGATTGTTGTCTGTTCTTGTTGGTTCTCAGTCCACAAAACTTCCTTTAGGATGTTTTTCATAGCAGGGTTGGCTTTGGCAAAATCCTTTAGCTTCTGTTTATCATGGAATGTTTTGATTACACCATTATATTTGATTGACAGTTTTGCTGGGTAGAGGATTCTTGGTTGGCAGTTTTTTTTGTTGTTGTTGTTGTTTTTTCTTTCAGGGTTTTATATATGTCTCCCCATTGCATTCTTGCCTGAATGGTTTCTGTTGACAGATCTGAGCTTAATCTGATTTACTTGCCTTTGTATGTTACACTTCTCTTTTCCCTAGCTGCTTTCAGGATTCTGTCCTTATCTTTGGGTTTGGAGAGATTGATTATTATATGTCTTGGTGATTTTCTTTTAGGGTCTATCCTTCCTAGAGTTTGTTGAGCTTCTTGAATGCTTTTCTTTTCTCTTTTCAGGATGTTAGGGAAATTTTCTTCCATCAGCTCTTCAACTGTCTCTTCTATGGACTTGTGTGACTCTTCCTGTTCTGGATTGCCAATAATTCTTAAGTTATTCCTCTTCATGTTGATCAACATGAATCTTATGCCTTCAGATTTTTATCCTTTTTTCTGCTTGCTCTGCTATCTTAGTAGTGTTGAGAGATTTATCTTCTAGCTCACTAGTTATTGCTTCTATTTCTTCAGTTCTACTATTTTGTCCTTTCACTGTATTGTCAGTTTTTGATATTCTATTATTAATTGTTTGGAACTCTTTCTGTGAGTTTTGAATTGTTTCCAATGCTGTATTTATCTTGTTTGATTGTTCCTGTAGCACTTTCCTGACTTCTTCCTTGTTTTGCTTAACTCCATTGTAAAGTATTTTGATACATTTTATAATCATTTTTCTGAATTCCTTCTCAGGCATTTAAAAAACCTGCCCTCCTTCCACTATGGAGTGTATGTCTACCTCCAGCTCATTTGCTCAATCACTTTATCTCATTTCAGGACATGTGCTGATATGGTCACCTGTTTATGTATTTTGGGCATATTCAGGAGTTATCTATGGCCTTAATACTTAGATGGCTATGTATTTTGGTATTTTTCATGCTTTCTGATTGCCTCCAGGTAGATGTAATCAGGAGAAGGGCTTCCATTTTCACTCTTCTTCCTGAGAAATTTCAAGATGCCACTGTTGGTATCTGTGACGTAACTGAGGATTTAATTTTCAGTCTGAAATTTTTAAAGATGCCACTGCTGGTCATTATGATGTAACTCAGGATTTAATTTTCGGCCTGTTTCCTTTTAGTCTGTCTGTCCCACTCCACAATCCCCCTTCAGGCCTTTTTCCTAGTGATAATCAGTTCAGGGCCAGCTGCTGCCGTTTGCACTGCTGTTTGGTTTTAAGTGGAAAATGTCACTTTAAATTGCAAGGAGATCTGTGTGTATGCATAGTAGAACCCTCCAGGTGTGGGGGTGGGGTGTCCACTCACTCACCAGATTGAATGTGTTCAGGCAGCAAGAGACCAATGAACAGATACAAAAAAAAAAAAAAAAGAACGTCAACACCTTTATTTTTGCTGTTCTGTCAAGCATCCGTGGCTGCTCTGATCCTTCCCCTGCTTGGTCTCGCCCAAGATGGTGGCTCTGAGAGCAGCTTGAATTAGAAAACAATGGGTTTCTTGTTTCTATTACCAATTCCCCTTGTTGTAAGCCTTTCATCCTTCTAAATATTCCTTTATACTTGGTTCAGAAAGGAACTCTGGTAGCATAGTGGTTACGAATCGAGCTGTGAACCTCAAGGTCAGCAGTTTGAAACTACTAGCTGCTCTGTGGGAGAAAGATGAGGCGTTCTGCTCCCGTAAAGATTAACAGCCTCAGAAACCCTGTGCAGGGTCACTATGAGTCAGAACCGACTCCACGGCACATCACAACAACAACAACAACTTGGTTCAGAGTTCTGGCACCATCCCCTGAGACTGCTGGGTCTGGTATTCTGTGTTGTTACTAATGGAGCTCCTGACTGCACTTCTACCCAATCCACCATCTTGTTTGTTCTCTCCCTTCCATTTTCTTTTGATGCTTTCTTCATCATTCAATAATTCACCCATTGTTGTTGTTGTTGTTGTTAGGTGCCATTGAGTTGGTACCTTATGCACAACAGAATGAAACACTGCCCGGTCCTAGGCCAAACTCACAATTGTTGCCACACTTGAGCCCACTGATGCTGCTATTTTACAAATCCATCTCACTGGGGGTCTTCCTCTTTTTCTCTGACCCTCCATCTTACCAAACATTATATCCTTCTCTAACAACTGGTTCCTCCTGACAATATGTCTGAAGTATGAGAGAAGACATTTGGCCATCTTGGCCTCCAAGGAGCACTCTGGCTGCACTTTTTCCAACACAGATTTCTTTGTTCTTTTGCCAGCCCATGGCACTTTTAATATTCTCCTCCAACACCATAACTCAAATGCATCAATTCTTCTATGATCTTTCTTATTCACTGTCCAGGTTTCGCATGCATATGAGATTATTGAAAATACCATGGCTTGGGTCAGGAGCACTTTAGTCCTCAAACTGACATCTTTGCTCTTCAACACTTTAAAAAGGTCTTGTGCAGCAGATTTGCCTAATGCAATAATACATCGTTTGATTTCTTGACTGCTGTTTCCATGAATGTTGATGGTTGATCCAAGAAGAATGAAATTCTTGACAACTTCAATCTTTTCTCCATTGATAAGAATGTTTGGAAAGTGGTGAGGATTTTTGTTTTGTTTACATTGAGATGCAATCCATACCAAAGGCTGTGGACTTTGATCTTCATCAGTAAGTATTTTAAGTCCTTTTAACTTTCAGCAAGCAAGGTTGCATCATTTACATATTGCAGGTTGTTAATGAGTCTTCCTCCAACCCTGATGCTACATTTGTTCTTCATATAACCTAGCTTCCCAGATTATTTGCTCAGCATACAGGTTGAATAAGTATGGTGAAAGAATACCCCCCTGCCTTAATTTTATACAACACCTTTCTTAATTTTAAACCATTTTGTATTCCCACGTTCTGCTCGAACAACTACCTCTTGGTCCATGTACAGGTTCCTCATGAGCACAATTAAGTGTTCAGGAATATTCATACCTCACATTGTTGTCCATATCTTGTCATGATCCACACAATTAAAAGCATTTGTATAGTAAACAAAGCACAGATAAACATCTTTCTGATATTCTCTGCTTTCAGCCAAGATCCATTGGACATCAGCAATGATATCCCTCGTTCCACATCCTCTTCTGAATATTCAGCTTAAACCTCTGGAAGTTCTCTGCCAATGTATGCCCATAGAATCCTTTAATATTTCAAGTCAAGACTTGAATTTTTTTCTTCAGTTCCCTTAGCTTGAGAAATTCTAAGCATACTCTTCCCTTTTGGTTTTCTAAATCCAGGTCCTTGCACATTTTGTTATAATATTTGACTTTTTCTTCTAGAGCTGCTCTTTGAAATTTTCTGTTTAGCTCTTTTAACTCCTCAATTCTTCTATTTGATTTAGCATTTCTACACTGGAGAGTAAGTCTCAGAGTCTCTTCTGACATCCATTTTGGTCTTTTCCTCCTTTTTAGTCTTCTTAATGACCTCTGATTTTCTTACTGTATGATGTTCTTGATGTTCTATGATGCTGCAACTTTTCTGGTCTTCCGTCTTTAGTGTCTAGTGAATCAAATCTGTTCTTCAGATTGTCTCTAAATTCAGGTTGGATATGTTCAAAGTCATATTTTGGCTCTTGTGGACTTATTTAAATTTTCCTCAGCTTCAGCCTGAACTTGCACATGAGCAATTGATGGTCTATTTCACAGTCTGCCCCTAGCCTTTTTTTGGCTGATGATATGGAGGTTTTCCACCATCTCTTTCCATTGTTGTTGTTGTTAAGTGCCGTCGAGTCTGTTCTGACCCATAGCGACCCTGTACAGGGTTTCCAAGGTTATAAATCCTTACTGGAGTAGAAAGCCTCACCTTTCTCCCGCGGAGCAGCTGGTAGTTTCGAACCACTGACCTTAAGGTTCTCAACCCGATTCGTAACCACTATGCTACCAGAGCTCCATAGAGGTAGTCAATTTGATTTCTGTGAAGTCCATCTGATGATGCCCACGTATATAGTCATCTTTTAGTGTTTAAAATATATATTTGCAATGAAAAATCTTTGATCTTGAAAAATTCTATCATGTGATCTCCAGCATAATTTCTTTCACCAAGGCTATATTTTAGTTTCCAACCACTGCATTCCAATCTCCAGTTATTATCAATACAAATTGTAGGTTTGATCAATTTTAGACTGAAGAAGTTGGTAGAATTTTTCAATTTCCTTCATCACTGGCTTCAGTGTTTGGTGCGTAAATTTGAATAATAGTGATATTAATTGGTCTTCCTTGTAGGCGTATGAATATTATCCTGTCACAGACAGCATTGTACATCAACACAGATCTTGATATGTTCTTTTCAATGATGAATGTGACATCAGTCCTCTTCAATTTGTCATTTTCAGCATAACAAAGCATTCAAAGTGGCCAATATTAGTCCATTTCAGCTCACTAATATTTAAGATATATATGTTTACTCATTCCATTTCATTTTTGAAAATTTTCCAATTTTCCTAGATTCATACTTTGTGTATTTCATGTTCTTATTATTAATGGGTGTTCATAACTATTTCTCTTCATTTTCAATTGTGATCTATCAGTAAATGAAGGTCCTGAAGGCTTTGCTCCATTCCCATCATCACAGTCAACTCTGTTTGAGGAGGCAGCTCTTTCCCTGTTATAGCAATCTGAGGGTCTTGTAATCTGGCGCTCTATCTGACAGCATTCCAGTGGTCTTTGTCAAGGTTCCGTATTTAAAATTCTGCTGCTATCTGACAGTGTTCCACCGCTATTTGTAAGGTTTTCAGTGACCAAATATTCCAAAGTAGTTTGTCTCTCCTTCCTAGTCTGTCTTCATCTGGAAGCTCAGCTGAAACCTCCCCACCATGGTTGACCTTGCTGGTATTTAAAATACTCCTGGCATAGCCTCCAGAATCACTGCAACATATAAGCCACAACAGTATGACAAACTGACAGACGAATGGAGGCAATGTCTATTATCACTATGCTTTTAATTTTTATTTCCAGTTAAAAAAAAGAGCAAGTTAGACACAAGCAGATAAATAAGACTATGGCTACTAGGGTTCCAGTTCACACGTACATTTTCTTTGGATTAATTCCAAACAAAATTGTTTAAACATGTCTCTGTAATCAGTAGATTCTTGCAGACAATTTCACTCAGTAATACACCAGTTTTAGTGTCATTAGGGTGTCTTCAATAAAAAGGTAGAATCAAAATAGTGGCTTCGGAATGGATCTGCTGGGTTAGTTCAAGTCAAGGCAGAGAGGTCAGTTCAGAAGCTTGTAGTGACTGTGTGTTGGGATTCCCAAGGAATTATCTTGATACATTTTCTCAAAGGACACAGGATGATTACAGAGGTTTATTAGGAAGAGCTTTTAAGAAAATGGAAAACTTCATTGGTGAGAAAAAAATGAAATTTGAGCCAAGGAATATTTTCCATCATAATACACTTGTACATTTGTTGAGAGTAGCAAGTGCTGTCTTATGTACCCTAGATCCTTGATCTGGCCCCTTAAGACTTCTAATTGCTACTGGAACTCAAAGTAGAGCAAAAAGGAACACAATCTGAGTGCCAGGAGGATGCCATTTTAACGTGGTGTAAATCTAAATAATAGTGCAGAATTCTTTAAGGCAGGATTAGAGAGATGGAAACATCGCCTTCAGAAGTGAATCGACCCAAATGGAGAATATGGTAAGAAGCAGTAGCTTCCCATCTTGATATAGTTTTTAATAAAGGTTTCTAATTTTGTAGCGAAAATTTTTACTTACCTTAATACTGATAAACACAAGGAGATCATCTCAGGAATTGTGTTGCATCATAATGGCTTAACAATCTGAAATTTTTAGGAGTATGGTCAGCAAATTTATGAAATAAAGCAAATAATTTTGGCTTTGTGGCTGAAAGAAGGAAAACCCAGGATATTATGTAGGGAGTTAGATAACCATTAAACATGTAAGCACTTAAAAACTTTAAAACCATTCTTAGCACTAATAGGAAACAGGCCAAATCTGACCTGTGAACCATAGCTGGCTTCCTCTCTTCTGGAGAAAGAAGTGGAACCAATCCATTAGGTTCAACGATGTGAAATTGTAGCAATAGCAACTCATTATTAGGGTGAATTTTCTGTTTAAGAGATTCTCTACTGACAAAGAATGCAAAGCACTATGTCCTTGTTTTTTTGTTGTTGTTAAGTGCCTTTGAGTTGGTTGTAACTCATAGAGACCCTGTATAGGGCTTCTGAGGAGCGACTGGTGGGTTTGAACTGCTGATTTTGTGATTTGTACTCCAGTGCTGATTCTATAGTGCCACACCAGGAGTCTATTATGTCTTTGGCTGTTATTGTTAAGTGCCATGGAGTCGTTCTGACGCATAGCAACTTTGTATATGGTTTCCAAAGAGCCCCTGGTGAGCTTGAACCACCGAACTTGCAGTTCAAACCATCCTGGTGATTCAGTATGTTATCCTAAGGGGCCGCACCAGGACTAAATCAATGAAGTCTACTACTGAAATGATGAAACATTTCTCTTCCACCAAGGTGAAACTAGCTCATGATCCCCTTACTGATGTCTTAACTTACATAAAATAAAGGACAATTCACAAACAGTTGAAAGTTTCTGCCAGAATTTGGGAACTGAAAGTACTCCTTGCTGTCCTTTCCTTATCACAGTCCGGAGAGGTGGAACACAGCCATCATGTTACTGCGATCATGGTAGTGACCAACAAGCAGAACAGCGAAGTTATGAAAATGAATGAGATAATGTCTGTGAAGTGCTTTGAGCCCTTTAGAAGACATTTTCTTTGTAATTAGAAAGTAATGCTGCATTATTATAGTTATTATGATTACCATCATTATTAAAGGTAGAGCCAGAGACACAGCCCTTCCAATGAGAAAAGTCCTGAATAAAGCTCAGTAACTCATAAAGGAAGTGGTTCAGGCACCAATTATGAGCTTCCAGTTTGTAATTACAGTGTACTGGGTGGCTCTGCATGCACCAGTTTGTTATTCATCCAGAGGAACAGCCCTTTTGAGCTCCAGGAAGGTGCTTGATATCTACCAGACACAAAACAGACAACAGGAAGCTCTTTGTGACCAATGAGTTGTAAATTAGAAAGTCAATTGCATACTGAGTTGTCTTTTTTTTTTTTAACAAAAAAACGATAAAATTTGTCAATGATGGACTCATGTTTAAAAAGGAAAAAAAAAACAAACAAGTGTGGTCATACATGTATGCTCAAAAGGATAACAAAAGGAGCCATATGTTTGCTCTGTCATGCTAAAAACATTGATAAAGTCTTTACTTTAATAAATCCTTAGGCAGTACAAATCCCAAAATATGAGTTCAATATTACCTTCTTTCTTTGGTTTGCTCCTTTGACTCTTCCACATCCCTGGAAGGAAGGAGGAAAGATAAAGATGAATGAAGACACCAGCAGGAAGGGTGCATGGAGTTAGTTCTTGCTTGGGTCATGGAGCCCCAAGAGGATCAAGAGGCCAGTAACAGTTACAGAATCAGAACAAAACAGACCTGAGGACCCTAGAAAAGCAGGCCCAGCAGTTGCCTGTCTCCTTTTTCCAGCATGCTCTTCAAACTTCACTCTAATCATGTCCTGAATACAGAATTTAACTGTGGCTTAATCCAGAGCTCACAGATCTGAAGTTGGGAGACAAAATGCATGACTGAGGCACTTCAGAGCTCAGACTATTTCTAGATCTGAAGCTAGAGTGTTTCCAGAAAAAGGTGGACTAGTTTCTGTAGTTCGACCTCTAATCCTACTGAGCACTCAGTTTTGCAAATTCCCTATTTAAATTATTCAAGTCAAATCTACATTTGGGCAATTGTATTCTCTTACACTGAAAAAATTAACGTGCTCTGGTAGTGTAGTGGTTATGAATCGGGATGCTAACCTCAAGGTCGGCAGTTCGAAACTACCAGTCACGCGGAGAGAGAAAGATGAGGCTTTCTGCTCCCGTAAAGATTTACAGCCTCGGAAACCCTGTGCAGGGTCGCTATGAGTCAGAACTGACTCCATGGTACTTAACAACAACAACAAGCTGTGGTAAGGAGTCTAGGGGCTGCAAATAACTTGCGATCTGTTGTTAATCTAAAGGTTGACGATTACAATTTGCCTAGCCACTCTGCTGAAGATGTTGTTAAATGCCATTGTTGTTAAATGCTGCTATTGAGCTGGTTCTGATTCATCAAGACTCTGCAGAGGGTTTCCCAGGGGCGCTTGGGGAGTTTGAACCGCTGACCTTGTGGTTCAAACCGACCTTGTAGTCTAATGCTTTATCCCACAGCACCACATAGGCATGGCAAAATGCTTCTCTAAACATTAGACTAGATGGCTGCTAAAAATAAGAAGCCCGTGGTGATTGAACATTTTTACAAAGGCTAACTCAGAAAAGTAAAATTTAATAGGCCTCATTGTTTTCATTAAATTAAACACAGTTTCATTAAGTCCTATTGAATAAATGACAGTCAGCGAGAAATTTGGTAGAGCCTAATTTTAAGACAGTGAAATGTTAAAAAGCCAAGCATACTAGAAAAAGAATCAGAAATTACATTTTAATGTTTCAGCTTTTAGAGTTACAGTGCCTTCAAGTTCACAGATGATGTGCACATGTTCCATCTCCTTTGCTATTTAATGACATATGAGGTTGCTTATTATTCTAATTTCTTATTTTGTAGGTAAAGAAAATAAGGTTCAGGGATGCAAAGTGGTCTATGTAAGATGACTATTTTCTTTTACTAATGAGTTCAGACACTGAGGACCATGTTATGATATGAGTTTAGCTACTATAAAAATTACCTCAGATTCTTTTCAATTTGGGGCCCTGAGACACTTGAAATACTAAAGAAGTTTCATAAAGGAGAAATGTTCTCATATGGGAATAAGCAAGAGGTAGAACTTAGAGATTGCTCCATTTGGTGTGTTGAACTGATCCGGGATGTCTCCTGGAGCTTATTGAAAAAACAGGTGAATTAAACTAGTGGGAGCTCTAGTAGCATAGTGGTTACGAGTTGGGCTGCTAACCTCAAGGTCAGCAGTTCAAAACTACGAGCTGTCCCGCATGAGGTTTTCTGCTCCGGTAAAGAGTTACAGCCTCAGAAACCCTGTGCAGGGTCGCTGAATCGGAACTGATTCCACGGCACATAACAACAACAAACTAGTGGGAAGGTCACTTTGATTCTTCTGAAATATTACTTAATGGCATTGTGCCCAAGATCACAGGGCTGATATGAAAGGCATTCCAGTTCATCGCACATATTATTGACATAAAGTGTAACTGGAGTCCTGATGTGGTGGTGTAGAAAAAAGCATTGGACTGCAAGATCAGAGGTTCAAACACACTAGCTGGTACTTGGAAACCCTACACAGGTTCGCTATGAGTTAGAACTAACTCAATGGCACTTGTTGTTGTTAACTGCTGTCAAGTTGGTTGTGACCCATAGTGACCCTGCACAGGGTTTCTGAGGCTATAAATCTTTATAGGAGCAGAAAGCCTCATCTTTCTCCTGTGGAACTGCTGGTAGTTTTGAACTGCTGACCATGAGATTAGCAGCCTGATTTGTAACCACTACACTACCTGAACTCCTTAATGGCACTTAAGAACAACAAAAACAACTATAAAAAGGACCCACCTATAAGAATAAGTCCTGGTGTGGCCCTGTGGGTTAATGCACTAGGCTGCAAAGCCATTTGAACTGCAAGGTTGGCGGTTCAAACTCACCAACTGCTCCTTGGAAACCCTATATAGGGTTGCTATAGGTCAGAACTGACTCAACGGCATATTAACAACAATAAATAAGAAAGAGGAGTTTGTTGCTCAAGAATGTAAGTGTTTGCAGTCTGAGTGTAAAATGTCTAAGGCCAATATGACAGTTGTACCATGTTAGGACCCAGACTCCATTTACCTTGTTGATGGCTTCCATCCCATATGCCATGCGCAGTGGTTTGGGGTCTTTTTTGGCCTATAGGATCACTATAGGTGCTATTGACTCTGATTCAATTCAATTCAAGAACTAGTTACCATACTGAGATAAAGAAATGGGAGAAAATCTAATGGTCTTCCTTCAATCATTAACCAACCTGGAACTCTCTCTGTCCCCTGGTTGGAAGATTTCTTCTCAGTTCCAGGTAGGCAGGCCAATATGAACCAAGCAACCCAAGTATAGTAGTCTGAATAACAGTTCTCCAAAGATGTCCATGACTTTATCTCAAAAATACATGAAAATTACCTTATATTGTAAAAAGAAATTTGCAGATGTGATTGTTATTGTTGTTAAGTGCCGTCAAGTCGATTTTTCTTCATAGTGACCTTGTAAAGGGTTTCCAGAGAGTAGCTGGTGGGTTTGAACCACTGACCTTTTGGTTTGCATTCCAGTGCTTATCTTACATTGCCACACCAAGATTAAGAACCTTGAAATGGGGAGATGATCCTGGATTACTTGGGTGAGCCTAATATAATAAGAAGTAGTCTTATAAGAAGGAGACAGACAGATCAGCCTAAGAAGCTGGAGAAGGTGATGTGGCCATAGGAGCAGAGATTGGAGTGCCATAGCTGTGAATTAATTAATGCTGGTAATCCCTAGAAACTGGAAGAGAAAAGGAACAAATTCTCTCCTGAACCCCCCACAAGAAACACAGTCCTGCTGACACCTTGATTTTTGTTCCTTAAAACTAAGTCTGGATTTCTGCTTTCTAGAAGCTGGACAATGAATAAGGAAGGCCTGAGATGGTTGGATGCATTTAAATTCTGGTGTTGACAAAAAATATTGGACAGCTAAAAGAATGAACAAAGTTGTCTTCAAACAAATGCAGCTTAAATGTTCCTTAGAAGCAAAGATGGGGAGAGATTGTCTCAAGTACTTTAGACATGTTATCAGGAAGGACTAGTCCACGGAGAAGAACATCCTATTTGGTAAAGTAGAGGCTTAGTGAAGAAAAGGGAGCTTTTCTAAGAGACAGACTGATACAGTAGCTACACTAATGGGCTCAAACACAGGAACAATTGTGGGAATAACACAGGAGCTGGCTGGGTTTCATTTTGTCCTACATAGGGTTCCTGTGAGATGGAACCTAACCTAACAGCAACAACAACAACAAACTATGTGGCAATCAGTTTGTGTCATTTTTAAACTATTAAATTTGTATTCATTTTTCACATTAAACAAATGATACCACATTTTCTCAGAAGGGGCAGATGCCAGATGCCAACTCTTAGAGTATTGAAGTGGTCTCTGGAACCACCTGCCTGGGAAGCACATGTCTTTCTTTATACAGGACACAAATTCCCTGGAAGCCTTTTTCTTCTTGAAATCTTTTGATTTGAAATTCCATCATGGGTCTTGTAACAAAGCTGGGCAGGCTACATATGGCCTAGCAACCAGTGCTTCCTCATGCCTGGTTTGAACCATTTGTGGAGGTTCCGTTCTTTGTATTACAACCATTTAGTGCTAAACGACAAGATTCATTATAAAAAATGTGCTTTCCAGGTATATCTTGTTTCCAGAGTTGGATTACACTGTGATTAATATTTTTTGGAAAGTAGTTACTCAACAGATTCTCCTAAAGAAGCAGCCTTTGAGGAAGACAGTAAATCATAGAGGGTGACCTGTGGTAGGACCATTTGTCAGTGAGTCTCAATTGCTGTGGTCTCTAGCCACTGTCAGAAGGAACACAGCCCTGCTGCAGCCTTCCATCCTCTCACTTGAAAACACTAACTGATGAGTCAAGAATGGCCACAGGCTCTACAGGAAGCAGAAGTGAAGGCACAGAGGTGTGGTTCTATTATTTCTAATGTGAATTGCTTAGGGCTGAGTGGATTCATGCCCTGAACTTGTGTATGATGCACTGATTAAGCACACCGTCTGAGCCAAGGAGCTGAGAATTTGTACTATTGGAGAGAAATCAATAGCTGGACACTAATCAAAAAATGCCCACAGCTTCTCTTGGTTGGCAATTCATATGGAAAGAAAGAACATAAAGGATACACTTGTTGTAGTGGATATTTAAAAGGATTATCAGCCAACATTTGTTCTAAATTTGATTCAGAGTGAATAAATTTTGATTATAAATGTTTGCATTACGTTTGTAAACTAAGAAAACATTTTCATATGGATTGATCTCATATGAGCATCAGAATATCTCCAGGATCTTAGTTAGCATCATCCCTGTTTACAAGTGAAGAAGCTCCAGCTCAGAAAGCTAGATAGTTCGTCTAAGTATTTTTAATTTAGACGGGAGGAGCTCAGATCTGAACTCATGTCCACAAACTCTGGACCATGGTTCTTTTTTACCAAAACACAAGGCCTCTGTAGTAGGATTCAATGGGATGGCATTGCTAATGACACTTCAGCTCACTGTTGTTGTTGTTGTTAAGTGCCATCAGGTTGGTTCTGACTCATAGGAACCCGATTCATGATAGAATGAAGCACTGCCCAGTCCTGCACCATCCTCCCAATCGTTATATGTGAGCCCATTGCTGCTGCAACTGTGTCAATCCATCTCTTTGGGGAGGGTCTTCCCTCATAACACGTCGGAATTGTGAAAGACGTACTCTCACCATCCTGGCTTCTAAAGGAGCATTCTTGTTTTACTTCTTTCAACACAGATTACTTTGTTCTTCTGGTATCCTGTGGTACTTTTAATATTCCTCTTCTACATCAGAATTCAAATGCATTGATTCTTCTATGGTTTTCCTTATTCATTGTCCAACTTTCACATGCATGTTGTTCTGGTTAAGTACCACTGAATCAGACTAATAGCAACAATGTGTGTAGGGTTTCTGAGGAGCGCCTTCAGTGTCTGAGTTTCCCACTTTGCTTATCCTACAGTGCCACAGCATGCATATGAGAAGATTGAAAATAACATGGCTAGGGTCAGGCACACCTTAGTCCTTCGTCAGAGCTGCAGTTAACAGTTAGAGCTGCAGAATTGTACATGATTCAGAGATTATTTAAACTTTTCATGTGCCTGGAGTCCCTGGAGTCCCTGGAAAGATAGAGGTTTGAGTCTACCCAGAGGTAGCCTCAAAAAAAAACAAAGAAAAGTCTGAGAATCTATTTTCAAAAAGCTCACCATTGAAAACTCTATGGTGCACAGTTCTACTCTGACATACGTGGAGTTGTTGTGGATTAGAACCAACTTGACAGCCGCTGGGTTGGGGGTTTATTTTGGTGGGTGAAACTTGGATTGATTGTCCTCAGGCATGTTATCAATACAAGAGCATTGCTGACTTTGCTCAATTTCTAGAATTCCCTTTCTATTTCCAATCCAGTACATTCATTAGCATACATCATCGGAGGGTAGAGAACTTCCCCCAAGAACACCCTTAGTGACAATTGTTGTCTACTAATGTCAATGATGTCCTAGAAATAAGCAAATTCCCAAGGCTACTAGAACTATGCCCCAGGCTTCTTAAGGCTGTGCTGTTTCTTCATCGCTGCCCCCCCTCCATCCCCACCACCTTCTTGACAGTCCTGGCTAAAAGATCCATCCTATCTGAGACACTCCTCATGCATTGCCATTTTTTCTTTGAAACTCTTTTCTTTAGCTTTCATATTTATATTCATGTTTGTATTCTTTCTCCCTCCACTAGAATATATAGTCCCTTTGAAAGCATGTCCCTCATCTGTATCATTCATTATCTTAAGCAGCCCTGGTGGCACATTGGTTAAGCACGTGGTTGTTAACATACCAGCTGCTCTGAGGAAGAAAGATGTGGTAGGCTGCTTTCATATAGACAACCTATAAAACCCTATAGGCAGTTCTGCTCTGTCCTGTTGTTGTTGTTGAGTACCGTGGAGTTGGTTCTTACTCATAGTGACCTATATAGGGTTTCCAAGAAGGAGCTGATGTGTTTGACCTGCCAGCCTTGTGGTTCACAGTAGAGTGCTAATCCTATAGCACAGCACCAGACATGTACAGGGCCATTATAAGTTGGAATGGATTTGACAACAATGGGTTTGATTTTTTTGTTTTGTTCTATCCCTAGGAACTAGAATCATACTTGTCAGGGAGCAGATTCTCAATAAATATCTGCTGAGTGAATGAATGAGGCAACATTTATATGAAATCTTCCAATTTTGATGTTGAGAGTGTCTCCACTGTAAAGGAGACCATTATTCTTTTATAGAAGTCCTTGTGTGGCACTGTAGGATAAAGACCACAAGGTCAGAAGTTCATACTCATCAGTTACTCTTTGGAAACCCTATACGAGTCACTATGAGTCAGAAGTGACTCAATGACACTTAACAACAACAACAGCATTCTTTTATAGGGAGCACGGTGGCTCAATACTATCAGCACTAGGCTGCAAACCACAAGGTCCATGAGCTCATCAGCTGCTCCATGGGAGCTTTCTTCTCCCATGAAGATTTAAAGTCTTAGAAACCTATACAGGGTTGCTATGAGTGGAAACCAACTAAACAGCACAGACAACAACAGTATTCTCTTTTACTCTTCCCAGATGCTGCAAACATCCTTATATATATTTGTGAATAATTCTTCATAATCTTTGCTGCTTGCCAGGCGAATGAAAACCCAGATGTTTACCTCAAAACTGGGCTCCATGTCTGATTTATGCTGTGCTGGTTTATAGTGGAAAATTCAGTTCTTTCTGGCACCATCTAGGTTCTCATAATTTGTGCCGCAAAGTGGTCTCTTTCAAAATGATAGAATAAACACATTTTCTTTCTGTATTATATATAAGCAATGTGTGGTGGTTATGTGCTATGAAGTTTGTTCCAACTCATAGCAACCCTGTATAGGGTTTCTGAGAATGTAAATACACAGAGTCACTGTACCAAAAGGAAATGGTTAATGTTCAACAATTTCAAGAGGTAGCATATAATCAAGAGCCAATGTTACTGAAGGAAGAAGTCCAAGGTACATTGAAGGAATTGGCAAAGAACAAGGCACCAGGAATTGATGGAATAAAAATTGAAATCTTTCAAGAAAGTGAGACGGCACAGGAGGCACTCACTCATCTCTGCCAACAAATTTGGAAGACAACTACCTGGCCATCTGATTGGAAGAGATCCATATCTGTGCCCATTCCAAAGAGAAGTGACCCAACAGAACGTGGAAATCTTTGGACAATCTCTTTGATATCCCATGCAGTAAAGTTTTTCTAAGGCAATAAAGAAACGGCTACAATCATACATTGACAGAGAACTTGCAGAGGTTCAAACCAGATTCAGAAGAGGTCATGGAATGAGGGATATCATTGTTGATGTCCGATGGATCTTGGCTGAAAGCAGAGAATATCAGAAAGATGTTTACCTGTGCTTTATTGACTA
>NW_006408524.1:32609103-32668409 GCF_000296735.1 Chrysochloris asiatica | reverse complement strand
GACCCCCAATGAGATGGATTGGCCAAGTGGCAGCATTGATGGACTCGAGCGTGGCAACAATAATGAGGTGGGCCCAGGATTGGGCAGTGTTTCGTTCTGCTGTGTGTAAGGTCGCTATGGGTCGGTACCACCTCAGTGACACCTAACAACAACACAACAAAATCTTTACTGGAGCAGAAAGCCTCAGCTTTCTCCTACAGACAGCTGGTGATAGATTCAAACTGCTAACCTTTTGGTTAGCAGTCCAGCTCATAATCTACTACCTTATCAGAACTCCTAAGCAATGTGTATTCCATACCAAATTTACCAGGGTTCCAAAGTGTTACTGACCTTCCCTTTCATATCAAAGCTACCAGAGTGACTGTGTTAAGATGAGTTCCAATATCTAGAATCATCTGTGTTCCATGATGATTTATTGTGCAGTTCTATCAAGCTGGTCTAGACATGATAGTAGCCTAGAGATGTGTACAACGGTGTTATCAGGAACATTCTTTCAGCTGTTTCATGACACAGAACTTCATGGTCACATCATTCCGCTGAGCTACTCAGCTGGATATTGCATGTTAACCCTTCATACAAGTAGACACTGAAATGTTGCTTCTATATCTACTCAGTGGTTTTATATGCTGCCATCTTATCCATACCTCCAACTAGGCTGTTATCTCTCTTGAGGAAAGGGATAGTGTCCTATTGTCCTATTTTTAATTATTTTTATTCCTAAATTGCTCATTGGATACTCAGTGGTATGTGACGAAGCATTGTATGCTCAGGAAATGTTAGATAGGAAGTCTACACTTATGTAGGCTGTTTCAGATATACTCACACCCACCACAAAGGACATACATGAGATACGTATGTGATGTTTATGCTAATTCATTTAGTCATGGACCAGATTAGAAGAAATAAGAATGTAGTTGATAATGCGTTTCTTGGCAACCCTTGGCATGACTGAAGATGCTCATTCTCCTTTGCTTTCCTGTCACTACAGTCCCAAGTCTCTTCCCTTTCTTATTGCTGGAATTTAATTCTCTGTTTATCTTGACATTTGACACCACTCTCAACTCCACACCCGTGTCAACCATCCATGACCAAATCTTGGATTTGGGGCGTTGGTCAAGATTTAGAGAAATGGTTTCGGGTTCTTTTTCTTTCACACACACACAGCTTTTTTTCACTGTGCCAGATTTACCTACAGTCGTGGTCAGCATTATAGGTCCTGTGCTGCTCCTCAGGCCTTACTCTTATATGCCATGTCCTATGTCTTTGTCTTCCCATCCGCTTGTATCCTTGTCCACTTTAAAACTAATTTTATTTGTAAGTATATCATACATACAGAAAGGTGCCTAAATCCTAAGTGTACAACCTGATGACTTTTCATAAAGTAAGCACATCTGTATATGCAGCACTGGATCACAAAGTAGAATATTACTGTCCCAGGAGGAATCTTGAGGGATTTTCAAGTTTAAATTAGCGTATTCAACAGTTTATAGTAGGAAAGAGCAGTTTTCTCACAAGATTGTACAGTTCATAAAGATTATGACTCATCTTCAGATAGCAGCATCATAAAAGTCAGAGAAAACAGTCTGCCTTATAGAAAATGAGCAATGTTTCATTTATTTTGAGTCCCAAATCTACACAGGAGACCCTGTTATTTTGGTGTACCCAGGACACACAGTAATTTGTTTCCTATGCCTGTGTAATGTGCTATACCAGCATATATTGATTCATAAGAAGCTCTGGTTGTTGTTGTTGTTAAGTGCCGTCGAGTCGGTTCCGACCCATAGCGACCCTGTACAGGGTTTCCGAGGGTGTAAATCCTTATGGGAGCAGAAAGCCTCATCTTTCTCCCACGGAGCGGCTGGTAGTTTCGAACTGCCATTAGATGTAGTCAATTTGATTTCTGTGTATTCCTTCTGGTACTGTCCATGTGTATAGTCAGCTTTTATTTTGATTTAAAAAAAAAAAAGGTATTTCCAATGAAAAAGTCCTTGGTCTTGCAAAATTCTATCATGTGATCTCCAGCATCATTTCTACTGCCAAGGCCATATTTTCCAACTACTGATCATTTTTCTTTGTTTCCAACCTTCACATTCCAGTCACTGGTATTTATCAATGCATCTTGATTGCATATTTCATGAACTTCAGACTACCAAAATTGGTAGAGTTCTTCAATGTCATCATCACTGCACCTAGTGGTTGGTACATAAATTTGAATAATAGTGCTCTTAACTAGCTTATCAATGTTATCCTATCACAGACAGCATTGTACTTCAAGATAGATCTTGAAATTCTCTTTTTGCCAATGAACACAGCCTCATTCCTCTTCAATTTGTCATACCTGCATAGTAAACCATATGATTGTCTGATTCAAAATAGACAATACATTTATGCTTACTAATGCCTAGGATATTGATCTTTATATTGTTCCATTTCATTTGTGACAACTTACAATTTGCTTAGATTCATACATTCCATGTTTCCATTATTAATGAACTCATTCTGAGTTGTGCCCATCGGTAGATGAAGGTCCTAAGAGCTTTACTTCTTTTTGTCATTATGGTCAACCCTATTTTGTGGAGACAACTTTCCCTCAGTAGTATTTTGAGTGACTTCTAACCTGACGGCTTATCTTCTGATACTATATTTGATAATTTCCCACTCTTATTCATAAGGTTTTCACTGGCTAAACATACAGAAGTAATCACTTCTTCCTAGTCTGTCTTAGTCTGGAAGCTTCACTGAAATCCATTCATCCTGGGTGACCCTGCAGATATTTAAAATACTGGTGGTATAGTCTCTGGCCTCAAAGTAACATGCAAGCAACTACAGTATGATAAACTGACCGATGAATGCTCCACATCTGTACTACATATACCATTGCCTGTATTTTAAGTGTAAACTTTCTGCAGCGCTTTCATAGGTATCTCCTTGCTGTTTATATTTCCGTTTCCCTATTTTCCTACGGGCATTTGGATAGCTACTGTCTGCTACGCAACAGTGTTGTTAGATGCTGTTGATTGCTTCCCCATGCAACAGCTGTTGTTGTTGTTAAGTGCTGTCAAGTGGATTCTTACTCATAGCAACCCTGGGTTTCAAAGGAGTGGCTGGTGAATTTGAACCACCAACCTTGCTTTTCCTACAGGGTCACAATGGAACAGCTAATGGGTTCAAACTACTGACCGTTTTGTTAGTAGCTGAGCACTTAAACATTGGACCACCAGGAGTCTTTGTTTGTTGTTTTTGTAAGGCATTTGGAATTTGTTCTGATTCAATTCTGTGACCCTGTGTAATAGAGTAGAACTGCCCAGTAGGGTTTCCGAATGTAGTCCTTATAAGATTCGATTCCCAAGTCTTTTCTTCCATGAGGTCATTGGATGAGTTTGAACTGCCAATCTTTTGGTTAGCAGCCTAGTGCTTAATCTCTGTACCACCAGTGTTCTATCTTTTGCTTGTTGTTGTTGTTGTTTTTGTTGTTAAGTGCCATTGAGTTGGCTCCAACCCATAGTGAACCTGAATAGGGTTTCCAAGGAGCGGCATGAACTTGAACCACAGACCTTGTGTTTCAAACCGACTTTTCAGTACAGCGCATTAACCCACAGCACCACACCAGGACTCCATCTTTTGCTTAGTGTCATTCAAATCTCATCCATTGCCTGACGGTTTGGTTTTGTTTGTCTTTTTCAATGTTATTTTGTAGGAGGGCTTTACACTCTGGATATAAGCGATTTGTCTGATATTTACAGTGTCAATAATTTCTCCCTCTCTGTCTTTTTATTCTTTTAATTGTGTTTTTTGATGACCAGAGTTCTTGATTTTAATATAATACAATTTATCTTTCTTTTTTCCCTTATGGTGCGTTTTGGGGCCCTGTTTAAAAAATCTTTGCCTACTTCAAGGTCATGACAAATGTTTTTAAGTTTTCTCCTAAAAGCTTTAGTTTTTCAACTTTCACATTTAGCTCTAAAATCCAAAACTAGAACTGAATTTTGTGAATGGAGTAAGGTAAAAGGTTCAGCACTCATTTATTTCCAAATGGATAGCCAATTGACCCAGTACCATTTATTGAATAATAATTGTTATCCTTTCCTCATTGCACTGAAATGTCAGATTTGTCCACCATCAAGTGACCCTACATGTTTGGGTCTCTTTCTGAATGCTAATCTGTCTCATTAGCTTATTTGTCTGTCCTCATACCAATTGATCAGCCATTACCCTGTTTGGTAGTTTAGGTCCTTGAGTTCTATTCTTCTTTAAGATTGCATTGTCTCTTAACCTTTTCATACATATTTTGGGATCAGGACTTAAAAGTGAATATACACACATGAATGCTAAGATAATGAGGTTAGTGATTGGTATTGTAATGAATCTATAGATTAATTTGGAAAATTGGCATTATGCATTAATACTATTTAGTCTTCTAATCTATCAACATGATGCATACCTTCATTGATTGTTGTTGTTAGGAGCTGTCAAGTCAGTACCAACTCAGTGACATTATGTAAAATGCAATAAAAGACTGCCTGGTCCTGTGCCAACCTCACAATCCTTACTACCCCTGAGCTCATTGCTGCTCCACTGTGCCAATCCTTCTCGTTGGGGGGGTCTTCATCTTTTTCACTGACCCTCCACTTAAGCAAGCATGATGCCCTTCTCCAAGGACTAATCTCTCCTGATAATATGTCCGAAGTATGAGAGAAATGTGTTCATCCTGGCTTCTAAGGAGCATTCTGATTGTACTTCTGTTACACAGATTTATTTGTTCTTTTGGCAGTCCATGGTACTTTTCATATTCTCCTCCAACACCATAACTCAGATGATCAGCTCTTCCTTATTCTTTGTCTTGCTTTCACATGCATATGATGCTATTGAAAATACCATGACTTTGGTAAGGCACACCTTAGTCCTCAAATGACATCTTTGGTCTTCAACATTTTAAAGAGGTCTTGTGCAACAGATATGCCTAATGAAATACATCATTTGATTTCTTGACTGCTGCTTCCATGAGTGTTGTTGATTGATCCGAACACAATGAAATCTTTGACAACTTCAATCTTTTTCCCACTTATCATGATCTTATTTATTGGTTCAGTGTTGAGGATTTTTGCTTTCTTTATATTGAGGTGCAACTCATACTTAAGGCTGTGGTCTTTGGTCTTCATCGATAAGTATTTTTAAGTCCTCTTTGCTTTCAGCAAGTAACGTTGTATCATCTGTATATCGCTGGTTGTTAATGAGTTTTCCTTCAATCCTGATGCCATGTTCTTCTTCATATAAACCAGTTTCTCAGCTTATTTGCTCAGCATACAGATTGAATACATATGGTAAAAGAATATAACCCTGGTGCACACCTTTCCTAATTTTAAATCATTTTTTGTTTCCTTGTTCTGTTCAAATAAATGCCTCTTGCACTATGTACATGTTCCTTATGAGCACAATTATGTGCTCCAGAATACTTATTGTCTGCAATGTTGTCCATAGCTTGTCATGATCCACACAATTCACATAATTGAAAGCTTTTGCATAGTCAATAAAGCACAAGTAAACCTCTTTATGGTATTCTCTGCTTTCAGCCTAGATCCATCTGGTGTCAGCAATGATATCCCTCATTCTACCTCCTTGCCTGAATCTTGCTTGAACCTCTACCAATATCCTGTCAATGTACTGTTTGATTTATCTTTCCATGCAATTTTAAATTATCTTTAGCAAAATTTTACTTGCATGCAATATTAATGATATTGTCCATTGATTTCCCCATTTGGTTGGGTTACCTCTCTTTGGAATGGGCACCGATGGATCTCTTCCAATCAGTTGACCAGGTAGCTGTCTTCCAAATTTCTTGGTACAGGTGAGTGAGAGCCTCCAGTTCTTCTTCAGTTTGTTAAAAGATTTAAATTTATTGTCCATCAATTCCCAGAGCCTTGTTTTTTGCTAATGCCTTCAGTGCATCTTGAATTTCTTTCAGTATAATAGGCTCTCAATCATATACTACCTCTTGAAGTAATTGGACATGGACCTTCAGTATTACAAGTTGAGACTTGAATTTTTTCTTTAGTTCTTTCTGCTTGAGAAATGTTGAGCATGTTCTTCCCTTTTGGTTTTCTAACTCCATTTCTTTGCATAGTGGAGTACAATATTTGTCTTTGTCTTCTCGAACTGCTTTTTGAAATTTTCTCTTCAGCTCTTTTACCTCCTCATTTTTTTCCATTTGCTTTAGCATCTCTATGCTGGAGAGTAAGTTTCAGAGTCTCTTCTGACATCCATTTTAGTCTTTTCCTTCTTGTTTGTTTTCTTAATGAACATTTGCTTTTCTCCTATAAGAATTTCTTCTGGTCTTCTGTAACTATGAGTTGGAACTGACTCTATAGCACTTAACAACAATAGCACCACTCCATTTATGGACAACGAATAAAGAAGACCAAAGAAAATTGATGTATTGGAATTATGGTGTGGGCAAAGAATGTTGAAAGTACCATAGACTGTCAAAGAACAAATGAATCTGTCTTGAAAGAAATACAACCAAAATGCTTTGTGTCATGTAATTTTATCACATGTTATCAAGAGGAACAGTCCCTGGAAAAGGACAGTATACTTGGTAAAAGATCAGTGAGAAAAAGGAAGACCCCCAACAAGATGGTCGGACACACTAGCTGCAACAATGAGCTCAAACATAGCAACAATTGTGAAGATGTTGCAGGACGGAACAGTGTTTAATTCTGTTGTATATAAGGTCGCTGTGAGTCAGATCAGACTCAACAGCACCTGACAACAGTCCATTTATATTTATTGTCATTATTGGTATTTTGGGATTTATAGCGACCATATTTGTTTTCTATTTTCCCATATATTATAAATATAATATCACCCTTTTGTTATAATAAAGCATTTCCTCCACCTTCCATAAGTTTGTCATCTTTTTTTTTTGTTTTTTTTTTAGTGATCACAGCAGCAACTGTATCATAGCTATTAGAGGGTAGGTCAAAAGTATTGCTACTAGGGTAACAGTTCATACATTGTTGTTGTTGTTGTTTTTGTCAGGTGCCATAGAGTCGGAACCGACTCATAGTGACCCCATGCACAGCAGAACGAAACAATGTCCGATCCTGGGCCAACCTCACTACCGCTGCCACACTCGATGCCATCAATGATGCCACCTGGCTGATCCATCTCGTTGGGGGTCATACATACATGGGTTTTATTCCAAAAAAGAAGAAAAAAAAACATGTTTAAACATGTCTCTGCAATCAGTGGGCAACTATAGACATATTTTCACAGTAAAACTTAGTCTTATTAGAGTGCCTAACCCAAAAAAGAGAGACTTTGTGCCATGGGGAAAAATGATTCTAAGTTCAGGGTTGGTGTCAAATTTTAGCAAAATTCTAGTAGACATCTATTCAAATAATAGAAGTTTTGCAACTATTTTATGGGAATGCTACCTTCCAGAGAACAATTTTTAAATGGATAAAGTGTTTTAAGAAAGTTCAGAAAAATATCAAAGTGAAATCAAGAGAGAGAAGTTGGCCTATCTCAGCTAATGAAGAAACTGTGGCTTGAGTCCAGAAACTGGTGGAAGACCAGAGAAGCACCATTGGTGGGGTAGCTACTAAAGTTGGGATCTCACATGGTTCAGCATTGTCAATTTTAAGTGAACATTTTGACCTCAGCAAGCTGGGCCAGTTAAATTCAAAAAAGAGAGGGAAGCTCAGAAGGTTTTTTGGGGACTCAAAAGGGGTCATCTTGATAGATTTTCTCCAAGGACACAAGGTGATCATGGGAGCTTATTAGGAAGATGCCTAAAGAAATGGAAAATGGCATTGGTGAGAAAGAAAACAGGAAAGTTATGCTAAGGAATTTTCTTTTTCCATCACAATAATGTACTTATTCTAGGGTGAAAAGGGATGTCTTATGAGAATTTCATTGGGAAATATTACCTCACCTACTCTAAAGTCCTAATCTTAACACTTCAGACTTCTTTTTGTTCCCCACACTAAAAAACAAAACAAAACAAAAAAAAAAACTTTAAAAGGAGCACAGTTTGAATTTCTTGAGTATGCCAATCTGCTGTGTGATGAATGTCAGAGTCCAAATTCTTTGGAGAATGGTTATTGTCAGGTGGTTTCAAATTGGTTCCTGGTCCTGTGCCATCCTAGCAGTACTTATGCTTGAACACATTGAGGTGAGGCTGCCACTGTCTATTTGGGGGTCTTTCTCGTATTTGCTAACCTTCAGCTTTACCAAGCATAATGTCCTTCTCCATGGACTAGTCCCTCCTGATAACATGTCCAAGACATGAGAGACAAAGGTTCACTATCCAGCCTTCTGAGGAACCATCTGGTTGTACTTCTTGTAATACAGATTTGTTAGTTCTACTGGCAGTCCATGGTACTTTCAATATTCTTTTCCAACACCGTAATTCAAAAGCATCAATTCTTCGACAGTCTTCCTTATTCATTGCCCAAATTTCACATGCATATAAGCCTATTGAAATACCATGGCGTAGGTCAGGTACACTTAACAATATAAGTGACATCTTTGATGTTGAACAAGGTCAAGTTAAAGAGATCTTGCACAGCAGATTTCCCTAATGCAACACGTCATTTGATTTCTTGACTGCTGCTTCCATGAGTGTTGATTGCATATCCAAGCAAAATGAAGTCTTTGAAAATGTCAATCCTTTCTCCATTTATCATGATATTTTTTGGTCCAGTTGTGAGAGTTGCTGTTTTCTTTACATTGAGGTGCATCCCACACTGAAGGCTGTAGTCTTTGATATTAATCAGTAAGTATTTAAGTGCTCTTCGCTTTCAGAAAGCAAGGTTGAATCATCTGCATATCACAGGTTATTAATAAGCCTTCCTCCATTCCGATGCCACATCCTTATACATATAATTCAGTTTCTCAGATATTTTGTCTGATGCTATCCCAATTCTGTTGAGTCACCTTTCTTTTGAATGGGTACGAATATGAATGGCTTCCAATCGTTTTGTCAGGTAGCTGTCTTCCAAATTTCTTAGCATAGAAAAATGAATGCTTTCAATGATGCATCACTTTGCAGAAAGATTTCATTTTGTATTCCATCAATTCCTGTACTCTGGTTTTGACAGTGTCTTCAGTGCAGCTTCAACTTTTTTCTTCAATACCATTGTTTCTTGATTATATGCAACCTCTTGAAATGGTTGATCATTGACCATTTCTTTTTGGTATAATGACTTTGTGTATTCATTCCATCTTTTTTTTTTAAGTTTTTATTGTGAATTGAGTGATAGTTTACATGGGAGAACATCAGCTTTACATCCATCCTATCATATTTCATTTCACAATGATTACAATCCCCTCCATACATTATCATTCAACAGCATTTGCTTCCATTCCCTCTGGGTCTTTTTGTTTTGTTTTTTGGATGTACACCGAAGCACTCAGGAATGTATAACCATTCAAACAATCAAATGTTATACCCCACAAGCCTGGCCCCTGGCCATCAGCACACAACCCCTCTTCCTCCCTGAGTCCAGAGTCCCCAGCTGTTTCATCTCTCCACGTCATCATCTCTGCCTCCATCTCTGGTGTCACTGCTTCTCTCGATAGGGTCCCACACTCCCCTTTACATTTGCAACATTCACAATCAGTCACGATAGCAGTTATTCACTGTTGAACCACAAGAGTCTTATCCCCATCCCATCTCCTTTCATCAGCCCTGTTCAGACAGGTTGGAAACTACTCAGTGGAGATTCCACCTTCCTCCACACCCTCTGAAACTAGGTTCCCTCTTGAAAACTTGTAAGCCAGTCACTTTGTGCCTTTGTAGTGCCCCATTTTGGGTAGCCAAAGTCTAAGTTGCCTATCTCTGTCAACCCTGTGTACTGAGGGGGGTGGAACTGATCCTCGCTATAAAGATTCATTTCCTCTTTTGAGCTACTACATTCATAAGTATAGGTCAAATTCATCAAATTGTAGTGGATTACTCTTTTTTTCTTCTTTTTTCTTCGTCTAGTCAAGCTCTGATCATCCAGCCATTGAAGCCAGGTCAAGTGGGTGCTATCTGAAAGTATGGGTGTTCTTGTGCATCTCCCCTCTGGATGCTTCACCTTCCATCTTCTTTTCATGCTTTCTGCATCACTCAATATTTTGCCCATGCTGTTGTTGTTGTTGTCATTGAGTGAGTTCCAACTCATAGCAACCCAATATAGGGTTTCCAAGGACCAGCTTGTGAGTTTGAACCACTGACCTCATGGTTGAAACTGACCTTTCAGTCCTGTGCTTATCCTACAGTGCCACAGCAAGATTCCATAGAATACTTCAATATTGAAAATCAAGGATTGAATATTTTTCAATTCTTTCAGTTTTGAGAAATGCTGAGTGTGTTCTTTTCTGGTTTTCTGGTTTTGGACATTTCATTATAATACTTGACTTAGTTTTCTCGAGATGCTCTTTTAAATTTTTTGTTTAACTCTTTTTCTTCCTCATGTCTTCCATTCGCTTTAGCATCTCTATGAGAGCAAGTTTCATAGTCTCTTTTGACAATTTTGATATTTTCTTTCTAAACTGTCTTTTTAATGATCTTTTGCTCTCTTTCTGTATGATGTTCTTAATGTCATCCCACAGCTCTTCTAGTCTTTGGTCATTAGTGTCTAATGCATCAAATATTTTCTTGAAATTGTCTCCAAATTCAGGTGGAATATGTTCAAGATCATATTTGGGCTTTTGTTGACATGATAAAATTTTCTTAAGCTTCAGCCTGAACTGACATGTGAGCAATTGATGATCTGTTCCAGTCTGCCCTTGTTTTGGCTGATGATATGAAGCTTTTCCAATGACTCTTCCCACAGATGTAGTTTGATTCCTGTGTATTCCATATTTGAGGTCCATGTGTATAGTCATCTTTTATGTTGTTTTAAAAAGGTATTATCAATGTATAAGTCATTGGTCTTGCAAAATTCTATCATGCGGTCTCATCATCATTTCCATCACCAAGGCCATATTTTCCAACTATTGATCCTTTCTCTGTTTCCAACATTAGCATTCCAATCATGGGTATTTATCAATATATTTTGATTGCATGTTTGATCAATTTCAAACTGAAGAAGTTGGTAGAATTCGTCAACTTTATCACCACTGGTTTTAGTGGTTGGCGCATAAATTTGAATAATAGTGCTATTAACTGGTCTTCCGTGAAAGTGTTTGGATATTATCCTATCACAGACAGCATTGAATTGTTGTTGTTGTTGTTTTTTTAATAATGAATGCTATGTCATTCCCTTTCCATTTGTCATTCCCGGCATAGTAAAGAATATGATTCTCAGATTCAAAATGACCAATATCAGTCCATTTTAACTCACTAATGCCTAGGATATAGATCTTTATGTGTTCCATTTCATTTTTTTAAATTTCTAATTTTCCTGGTTCATACTTCATACATTCCATGTTCAGATTATTAATGGATATTTTCAGCTATTTCTCCTCATTTTGAGTTGTGCCCATCAGCAATGAAGTCTTACTCATTTCATGTCATCAGGGTTAACTCTACTTTGAGGAAGCTGCTCTTCCCCAGTCATATTTTGAGTACCTTCCAACTTGAGGAATTCATCTTCTGGCACTGTATTTGAGACTGTTCCATTGCTACTCATAAGATTTTAGTAGCTAAACATTGAGAAGTCATCTGCCTCTCCTTCTCTTAGTCTGCCTTAGACTGGAAGTTCTGCTGAAGCCTGTCCACCATGGGTGATCCTGCTGGTATTAAAAATACCCATGGCATAGCTTCCAGCATTAAAACAGCAACACACATACATATGTGCATATTTTGTTGTTGTTAAGTGCTGTTGAGTTGGTTCTGACCCATAGCGACCCTGTATAGGATTCCCAAGGAGCAGCTGGTGAGTTTGAACAACTGACTTTCTGGTTCAAACTAACTTTGCAGTCCAGCACATTAACCCACAGGAGTCCATATGTGTGTATATATATCCAGTACCTTAGAGTAGTTTATATACATTTATTTATTCCCCTCAGAATTTTTATAGTTGCTATGCATTTTATTCTATATATATTAGACTTCACAAGATATTATCATTGTTTTAGACAGCCAATATTTATCTTTAGTTATTCACTTTATTCCTTCATAATTGTTCATATTTTTATTTTTATCTGAGAGTATTTTTCTTTCTGCTTGAAAAACTTCCTTTTATTTATTGATGACAGATTGTTTTGTTGGTCTGAAAATTCATCTTTACATTACCTTTCATTTTGAATGACATTCTGCTGCATATAGAAAGTGAGATTTATAGTTATTTTCTTTTAATTCATTCAAGAAATCATTCTACTTCCATCTGGTTTCCATTTTGTTGTTGTTGTTGTTAAGAACTTAGGTCTTCATTTTGGTAACTTGAAGTTATTGAATGTGTCTCAATAACTTGAAATAAGCCCACTATCTCATCTCTGGTTTATTTCAAGATCATTGTGTGTGTGTGTTGTATGATTTGGGTAAACGTTTACAACAATTCATATACATTTTGTTTTGAGGCATTGGTTGCAATACCCAAAATGTAACAGCACTCTTCCCATATTTTCCAACTACTGATCCTTCCTCTTCATTTTCAACCTTTGCGTTCCAGTCACCAGTAATAATCAGTACATCTTAATTGCATATTTGATCAATTTCAGACTGAAGAAGTTGGTTGTCATTGTTGTTAAGTGCTGTCGAGTTGGTTCTGATCCACAATCACTCTATATAAGGTTTCTAAGGAGAGGTTGGTAAGCTTGAACCGCTAACCTTGTGATTCAAATTGACTTTGCAGTCCAGCGCATCAGCCCACAGTGCCATACCAGGACTGAAGTTGGTAGAATTCTTCAATTTCATCATCACTGGCTTTAGCGGTTGGTGTGCACATTTGGATAATAGTGATATTAAGTGGTCTTCCATGTAGACATTTGAATATTATCCTCTCACAGACAGCATCATACTTTTTAGTTATCCATTCCTCTTCAGTTTGCCATTCCAGACATAGTAAACCATGTGATCGTCAAACTTAAAATGGCCAACCAAGTCCATTTCAGCTCACTCATGCCTAGGATATCGATGTTAATGTGTTGCATTTCATTTTTAACAACTTCCAATTTTACTAGATTTATACATCGTAAATTCCATGTTCTGATTATTAATGGATGTTTACAACTGTTTCTCCTTGTTTTGAGTTGTGCCCCATTAGCAAATGTAGGTCCCTAAAACTCTACTCAATTTGTGTCATCGTGGTCAACTCTACTTTGAGGAGGCAGCTCTTCCCGATTGTATTTGGAGTGCTTTCCAACCTAAGAGGCTTATTTTCTGCCACTATATCTTACAATAGTCTTGTGTTCTTCATGTTTCAATATTCAATATTCTGGTACTAACATTGTTCCACTGCTATTCATAAGGTTTTCAATGACTAAATATTCAGTAGTAATCTGTCTCTCCTTCTTCCTACTCTTTCTTAATCTGAAAACTTGGCTGAAGACTGTCCATCATGCGTGTCCCTGTTGGAATTTAAAATACCAGTGGCATAGCTTCCAGAATCACAGCAACATACAAGCCACCACAGTACGACACACTAACATATGAGTGGTGGTCCTAGTGATGAGTTTGTCACATTTCAGTTGGCTTCTCTGTCTCCTTAATATGGTTGTCTGTGGAAAATTTAGTCTCAAGCCTAATTAAAAGAATTGGTAAATACCTAGAAAGAAAGTTGGTTAGCAGGATATAGCACACTTTTCTCTGGCTCCCTTCTCTCTTCCCTGGTTTAAACTATATTTGTATCTAAATACACACACAGAGAGAGCTTGAAGGCTAATAAGTTATATCTTCTAATTAAAACTGAATGGGGTGCATACTATCAAAAGTCATTAAAAATGTACTCAACAAATACAAGCTCAACTATTTATTGAATGAAGTGCATCTATGAAGTCAATGTGACCCATATTTTAGAGTCATACTTAGACTGACCAATCTACAATCTATCTATCTACTGATCTATATAGCTGTGTTTGGGCTTTGTTTGTGTTGTTTCTCAAAGAAGACAATAAAGGATTTTTGGCATTTCATTTATCCACCAATGTGACCTAAACAAAACTCTACTTTGATTTTTTTGCACCATGAGGTTTTCTTGACTGCAGTCTTTGGAGGAGCAGATGGTAGTGGTGGCTGTGTGCCGTGGAGTCGGTTCTGACTCATAGTGACCCGTATAATATTTCTGAGGCTATAAATATTTATGGGAGCAGAAAGCCTCCTCTTTCTCCTGTGGTACAGCTGGTAGTTTTGAACTGCTAACCTTGAGGTTAGCAGCCCAACTCATAACCACTATGCTATCAGAGCTCCTTGGAGGAACAGATAGCCAGGTCTTTCTCTAGTGGTCCTGCTGAATGAGTAGAAACTTCCAATCTTTATAATAGTTGTTGTTAAGTGCCATAGTTGGTTCCAACTCATTGTGACCCTGTATAGGGTTTCAAAGTAGCGGTTTGTGAATTTGACCTGTCAACCTTGCAGTTCAAATTGACCTTGAGGTCAAAATCAGGTGTTTATCCTATGGTGCCACACCCAATAGTCGTAGAGTACCAACCATTTGAGAAAATGAGGAACCTTAATTTACCCACCACAAAAGGCAAAATGGAATCCATTATTGTTTACTTTCTATAGTCATCCTTTCTACTGGATAATGGATAGTATAGACCCATCGGGAAATATTGAGTACAAACACAGCTTTCCTATTCCAGTTCAGTAATGTCTCTGGACTACAAATCTCATGACCTACACTGGGCAAAAGCATGTCTTTTAAACCACCTTACACACTCTGGTAGCGTAGTGGTTACAAATCAGGCTGCTAACCTGAAGGTCAGCAGTTCGAAACTACCAGTGGTTCTGTGGGAGAAAGATGAGGCATCCTGCTCCCTAAAGATTTACAACCTCGGAAACCCTGTACAGGGTCACTATGAGTCGGAACCAACTCCACGGTACTTAACAACAACAACAGGATTGTCAGGAGGATAAATGACAGAAGCGAACATATTTTGTAAACTATTAAGTGTTAAAAAATCTTCACAACTGTACCAATAAATAACATCATGATAAATGGAGGAAAGATTGACATTGTCAAAAACTTCATTTTGTTTGGATCCAGAATTAACACTCATGGAAGCAGCAGTCAAGAAATTAAATGATGTATTACATCAGACAGACATCTGTGGCACAAGACCTCCTTAAAGTATTAAAAAGCAAAGATATTAGTTTGGGAACTAAGGTGTGTCTGACCCAAGCCATGGTATTTTCAATCTCCTTTTAGGTATAAGAAAGCTGGAGAATGTATAAGCAAGATCAGAGAAGAATTGATGCATTTGAATTATGGTGTAGGAGAAGAATATTAAAAATACCATGGATTTCCAGAAGAGCAAACAAATCTATGTTGAAAGAAGCACAGCCAGAGTGTTCCTTGGTAGCCAGGATGGTGAGACTTTTTCTCCCATAAGTAGGACATGTTATAGGAGGAACCAGTCCCTGGAGAAGGCATTTCATTCATCCACCAAAGTGGATGGTAAATTTGTTGTTGTTGTTGTTAGGTGCCATCGAGTCAGTACCGACTCATAGCGACTTTATGCATAGCAGAACAACACTGCCCAATCCTGCAACCTTATTATTGTTGCCATGTTAGAGCCCATTAATGCTGCCACTTGGCCAATCCATCTCGTTGGGGGTCTTCCTCTTTTTCTCTGACCTTCCACCTTACCAAACATGATATCCTTCTCCAGTGACTGGTCCCTCCTGACAGTATGTCCAAAGTATGAGAGACGAAGTTTGGCTATCTTGGGCTCCAGGAAGCACTCTGGCTGCACTGCTTCCAACACACATCTGTTGGTTCTTTTGGAAGTCCATGGCACTTTCAATATTCTCCTCCAACACCATAACTCAAAAGCATCAATTCTTCTATGGTCTTTCTTATTCACTGTCCAGGTTTCGCATGCATATGAGATTATTGAAAATTCCATGGCTTGGGTAAATTAGAGGATTAGCAAAAAAGAAGAAGATCCCCGAGGAGATGTATCAACACAATGGCAGCAGCAGCAATGGACTCAAACATAACAACAATTGTGTGGCTGGCACAGGACCAAGCAGTCTTTTGTTCTGTTGTGGATAAGGTCACTATGAATTGGAACCAACTCGATGGTACCTGACAACAAACAACAACAAAACAAATGTAATGTATTATAGCACTAACTGTAGTTTCTTCATTAAAACTATTCATTCACGCACACTCAGCAATGAGTATGTGATAGCACTGTTTTAGGCACTGGGAATCAGCAGTCAAAAAAAGGCAGATAAGATTCTCATGAAGTGAAAAGAGAAAGACTGAATATAAATAAATGATCTCCCAAAGTGATGACTGTTCTCAAAGAGATTAAGCAAGATGCTGTGACAGTTGACAATTTTAAATTATATTCTTTCTGAGAAGTGAGTTTTGATTTGAGACCTCTTTGAAAAGATGCCAAACAGACTAGGGAATTTTCCAAGGAAACATCAAGTCCACAGATCCTAAGTCAATAACAAAACATGTCTGAGAAACAGGGAGAAATTGTGTGGCTGGAGTATATTGATCAAGGCCAAAGGCAGAATGAGATAAGTTCAGAGAGGTAGTATTGCATTCTCCAACTGCAGAATGTTCTAGAATTTTGGTGTAATGTTGATTAAGGATGTTGTTGACCAAGGATGCAGTTGCTCTGTCCTAAAAAGATTTCGAGTCAACATTCGGGGCCAACTGCACTATATAGGTTAATAAAAACTTCATTACACCTATGTGCTATTTCCTGAAGGCCTGCTTTGGGGAAGGAAGCTGGACTTCAAAGTGGAAATCATAACCAACATGTTTTCATTATTAGCTGAAAGTCAGTTTCCTTTGGGTAAGTACCATAGAAGGATCGTCACATTTTCCGCCTGTTGAGTTTTTCAGACAGAGTTTCTGATTGTGAGAAGGAAAGCCACCCAGTGTGTAAAGCTGTCACCATTATGTCTAGGTTCCTCTGGCAGTTTTGTTCCAGCAGTAGATGGCCTGTAAGAGGTAGCTGGGGAGCACTATGACCTACAAGAGTTCTAAAGAACACTTGGATCCTCTAGTCCATCAGTCATAGTGGCAGCCTTCTACCCCACTCTGCCACCAGCTCAGAAATGGGCTCTTTCTCAAGAAAAACCATATAGCAGCAGAATTTTGTTGATGCCCTTGCCTCAGATTCCCTGTCCTGGCCTAGGAGAAGCAGTACCCCCAAACTCTTGCTTTGGACATTGTTGTTATTTTTGTTAAATGCCATGGAGTGGGTTCTGACTCATAGCAACCGTGTATCCGGTTTCCAAGGAGTGGCTGGTGGGCTTGAGTTGTTGTTGAAACAAGGGTTTAATATCCCTTAGAACATCCATTCCAGTGTCATTTACCATGTGTGTGTGTGTGTGTGTGTGTGTGTGCATGCGTGTGAGTGGCCTTGACCTTCACAATTGGTATCCTCAAGTTTTGCTCATCAGTCAATTAAAACTGTTTTGCTCATTGATCAATTAAAAACTTTCAGGACTTCCCTAGGCCCAACATTTCATAACATTATAATAAATTAAAGTGGAAGTAAATAAATCAGTTTATATTGCAAATTATATCTGTGCTTGAGTAAATGAATAGATTTTTTTTTATATATATAATAAAACGAAAGCGTTAAGGATATCTGTAAAACCTGTTCAGTCCAGACAGTTCTTTTCTCCTGTGTTCATCAATTTGTTTGACTTTATTTTATAATATGGCTTTTGATTCTTTTTTTCAAATGGCCCTCTAATGTTGAAATTTTATTTCAATATCTGACTTGAAATTGGTAAAGCCCATACAGATTTTTACAAATATAGCTTTTCTTTTACCTTAACTTACCTACATCAGTGATTTGGATGAGAATTTTTCTTCTGTTCATTACAGTCTTACCAATGTGAGGAGTGCGGTGGTTATGTAGAATAAACGCTGAACTTTGCACAACAACAGCGGTTCAAGTCCCAGTCACTCCACAGAAAAAAAGATGATGCTTTCTTTTCCCACAAAGGTTTACAGCTTCGGAAACCCCATACAGGGTCACTAAACCAACTTGACAACACTTCATAATAACAACAGCACATGGGGAGAAGGAGACATGAACTGATATTCTGAAGGTAAAGATTTGGCAATGATTTCATGCCATAGGTCATCTTTTCTTCTTTGGAGTTTTCTGCAAAAGTTGAAGTAGTAACTTTATTCAACACTTGCATCTTTAACAACCAGAGTTGTGTAATTGCCTTTCTTGAGTATTCTATGGAATTGTGAGACAGCAATTTTCTTTTAGATGACAGGCTTTAAAATAATGTCCTTTATATACAGAGTTTAGCATTTCTAAAGCTAAAAAATCTAAACATTTGAAATTTACTGCATGTTTATAATTTGATCTTTATCAAACTGCTGAACCAGGACAACTTTAACATATTTTATGAAGCGGAAAATATATATAATGAGATTAAAATGAAATATTTTGGAGTTTCTTGAATCTATGTTAATTTCCATTGATACCATTGTACTAACAACATTTGATATTTTATTCCATTTCTCTTGAATTCAACCAGTTTGAGCAGAGAAATGTCCCATTACTTATCAAGATCATCTGATGTCATCTTTGCTAAAGAAAAATACCAGTATTTGAAAAGAACTGTCACTGTACCTTTATATAAACTAAGATGGCTTATCTAAGCAAGCAAGGACAATTCTTCATTGGGTCTACTAGATAGCAATGCCAGTATTGACTAATAATATGACAATTTAGGTAATGTACTACCATTTGATTAAGTGGCTCATGCCCAGATTGTATAAACACTTACCACGTTTGTCATCTGATTTGATCATTTTTGAAGTGCTAATGGGATTGTCAACCATTTGAAACAGTGGTATTTCAACTGTACTACAAGGTGAATGCTAAAATGGAAAATTTTAACATATCACCACATTATTTCATTCTGGTACAAGCTCTAAATTAATGTTATGAAATGTTATGACCATAGCTATAAAACTACCGCTTACCAAAATGAAAGAGTATCTTCTATAATCTTCAAATTGTCACTCTGGCAATACTCTGTTGCCCCACATTATTCTAAGACTGTTCAATCTGCTACATATTCTGCTTGGGTCTCTGTTCAGAATCTCTTTTCTCTAAGCTGTCTTGTGTCCAAGAATTCTATAAATCTTTCATATCTGTTTCTAAGCATGTTCTCAGTGTCAAGTCTCATGTACCACCTTCCCAGACTTTTCCTTAAAAGTGCAATCTATCATTCTAAAGAACCCACCAAAACAGCACATTTTAAGAAAGAATGTTTAATAGAGTCTCCTATGGTATTGTTTTTTGAATTTATGGCAATGGTCTAGGTAACTGATGTTTGCTCATGTCGTTCCATCCTATAGGAATGTACCTGTCATGTAAAAGGATTTTTACGTTATTTGTATTTTGGTCATGTGCAATATATTTTTTTGTGTCTGAAATCTTAAATATGCCAGCAGAAGGAACTGCAAAGTCTGAAATGCTACAGATGTGTTCTTTATGCTATGATACTCAGTTTAAATTCTTGACATTTCTTGTTAAGCAAAATACCGTTTGAAAAAGGAAACGATACTTAAAATATTCCACCTACCCATAAACAGTACTCTAGGGCCATATTTTATCTGTTAAACATGTTGCCATCCCTATTTCGTACCTGTTTTTCTATTCCTTAAAATACGTACATATGGCGGTAGATATGTAGGGTTGTATGTAGTTCACATGTAAACACCAGAAAGCAAGAGTAGCATTTTCATTCAACTTCTGTATGTAGTCAATGTCATGAAAGTAAAAACAATTCCTTCCTTGCTTTTTCTAGCCATTGCTTTATATTTTACAGGGCTTCTCCCATATTATCTTAACTGGATTAAACAGTAAGGACAAGTTTTCTCCATTACAAAATTCTCATTTAATCCTTATCCACACTTAATTTATCAAATTAAATCAGACAAGATTGATGCTGGGACTTTTCAAGCTGGACATCATGTGTAAAATCGGCAGACAAGGGTTTGTAAAGGGTGCCCACCGTGACTTGTCACATCATCTTGCCTCAGCCTCAGCTGCTCTTGCGTTGATCCAGGCAGGGTCAGGATGTTTCTTGGTGTTACACTGTGGGCTCTGCAGGGAAACAGAGCAGCTACACAGCCTCCAGCAGAGTTACTTATTACACCCTCGGCCCCCTTCACCTGCCCCAGCCATTCAAAATAACATCACACCATAAAATATTCATGAAATGTGCAATGCTGCAGCCAGGGCTCGCTTTTGCAGGTGGCTGTTACATCAGTAATTGCCCAATACTTCCCTCCACAGCGTAAAATTGTTTTCATTATGTGTCATGAACACAGAGCCAAGCAAAGCCCTCTTGAGTGGTTTCCCAAGGGCTGGAGGGAGGTGGTACTTAACTTAAACAGGCGCTTTTTGGCTTAGATTTTTCAAAAAGAGAGAGAGAGAGAGAGAAGCCAGTGAAAGCTCATCATTAACTCTCCCTCTAAGTGTAACAAAAAGCAGAAGCTCATGCAAAACTCCCATAAAGATTATCCTAAATGTCTCAGTTACTACGAAGAGCTTTAGGGGCTTTAGGGGGTCTTATGATACTTCAAGCTGCTTCGACAGAGAAGAGAATAACTTTCCACCTGACTGAAGTTCCCATGGAGTGCAGAGCTAGGGGATAAGCAGGTTTCAGCAATAAACTCCTCCATTGTGAGGCAATAATGCCCAGCCAGGTCCCCCCATTTTGATTCAAGGGTGTCTTTTTCTTTCCCCCCTGTGGAGGACTAATCACAGCTCCACTTTGTTTAATTGCAGCAAAGAGAGAAATGTGTTTAAGAAGTCATTCTGGACCCCTTTAAATGAATGCTGGGGTTCTTCAAGGACAACAAACAGGATGCATAATAAATAAGATTTAATTTTCAGATCAAAATAGGCAAAGTTAAAGATTTTTCGTGACTGATCTGGGAGAGATACTGCTGAAAAGAGACTAGAAACTGGGGGGAAAAAGGTGGGGGTGGTGAGCAACAAGTGGGATTAAAGTCTTGGTTTTTATACAGCTCAAGCTGTTTTTGCATGGTGGGAGGAGCTGTACAGGAATAAAATCTTTATAGAATTGAGAGTTAGTATTCTGCCCTAGCATTTACATTCTGATTTAAGGGAGAAGAGAAAGGAAGGAACGAGGAAAGGAAGGAAGATGTCCTGTTGAACTATGTCAACCTTGATAATGGATACAGATTTACCTTCTCTCATTTTCTACCTTTGTGGTTATTGTTGGTAGGTGCCGTTGGGTCGGTACTGACTCATAGTGACCCTATATCAGCACAACAGAATAAAACACTGCCAAGTTCTGGACCAATTTCACAATTGTTTTCTAGCTTAGACCTAGCAAATGTTGGTTGTAATATGTGCATCAAGATGGCCTTAGGGTCATGAACTCCAGGGCTTGGTAGAAAAAGCATTTATCCAGCACATGCTTCCTTTCTGACTTTGACAAAACTAAGCCACTGTCGAAAGTTATTCTGATGGGCCCTTTTAAAAAACCTATTTAATACATTACATTTAAAAGACATTTCTCCCTGATTCTGGTGTTCAGAACCTCTCCTTAAAGGAAAGTTAACTTTTTCCTCCTTGTTCAAATAAGTCTTAGGTAAGCTTTACCACTTTCTTTAGTAAAGAGTTTCTTACTAAAGGTTCAGTAAAGAGTGCTGACACAAAATCCTTTCGTGACTTTAAACTATGTTTTCAAACTTGAATATGTGTTATATGAATCTCCCATGTTCAAAATCATGACCTATCAATTTCTATGATATATCTTTTTTTTCTTTTCTTGGAAGAAATTTTCAGCAATTTAAGGAAAATTTATTAATCTCTCCCTCTTTTTCATTTCATGGTGCAATTGTGATCATCTTTTATTTTGCTATCATAGTATCCATTGATAATAAATTGACCAAAGATAACTGTCAATCTCATAAAGTGAAGAAGGCAATGGGCATAAAACCCCTAAAGAGCATCTGCTAGGAGGGGGTTCCCTCTGGGCTAAATGGAAGATGTGAAGTTATTTAGCATCCTGCAAAAACAATATAGGGTGAATACGTGTGTATGTGTGTGTCAGCCCGCCATATACATATGTATCATGAATGAATGATGGATTTCCTTTGCAACTAGTAACTATAGAATTTTTTTTCCTCCCTGAATACAGCAAATGACTGTTTCAAAATGAAAACCACTATGTGTTTGAATGTTGTATTATGCCTAGTCCCTTTTTGAGTGAAAGGAGGCTTTAAAAAGTTAGGTATATCATTGCCAAAAAGGGGCTAAATAGTATTGTCAGCATTTTGAGAAGGAATAGGTCCCTTTTCCCCTTCCTTCTCAAACTCCTTTCTGGACAGCTGTTAGTGACTTACGGAACTTTTCATATGGATATGTATGTTAATGGCAGGCAATGAACTGGAGATGAAGAGGCCCAAACACAGGCCCAGCTCTTCAGTGCACATCAAAAGCCTTTACAAAAGGAGCAGTAAAAGAGGCAGCGATGGCGGAGCCTTCACTTTTGTACCCTGAATTAGTTCTGCAAGCAATGAAACTGATCTTTTCTCCTTGCCAGAAAAGTCTGCTGATTTTTGTGAGTGCTCATTAGCACAAGAGGCATTTGTGAAGATAATTGACTGACGCTGATACTGTTGGCTGTCACAACAGAGACAGCCAGCCGTGTATGTGCATTTTAATACTTGTAGTTTTACTTTCCTTTCTTAGACTTCATGGTTTCTAAAAGGTAACAGTCTTCCAAAGGTTTACACTCTGCTCTGAAGCAGAAGGCTTTAAAATCTTTCTATTGAAAGTCAATAATCAAGCCTACTTCTTAAAAATGTTGTATATCTCTATACAATACCTGGCGTGTACATGGATGCATAATTTAAAAGGTCTCATCTATTAAATACATGCAACTGGACATAAATTATGCAAATGTAGACCCAAAGGATGTTGATATCAGATGAACATTCAGGTAATAAAGTATGCTGGATGATTCCTGGAATATAATAATTAAGAAGAAATAATTAGTAAAATGATAGTCCATTTTCATCATGCTTGCCTACAATTATTTCATAAGTGTTCAAAAAATTTTTATAGTTTCCTTTTTGTACACATATTAACAATATTAGAACATTTGTAAAGAAGATATTGGCAAGGAAAAAGAAAAAGTGTTCTTAAAAACCCTAACTTAGCAATCGTTTGAAATGAGGTTGTCTTCCATATGCCAGTACCACCCAGAATGGGACCTTGGACTCTCTGAGTGTAGACATCAGAAGACAATGAGTCTATGTGCTCACAGTGCTAAGGGGTTATTTATTGAACACAATGTGAACATTCATTTCAATCAAGGATGCCAATTTACAACATAAAGTAGAAACCTTTGTTACTTGGTGGACATATCCCTTCTCTCTTTTCTAAAGGAACTTTGGAAACATTTACTTTATTTAATTATGCTTTTATCTGTTCTTTGTGTTGAGCATATCTAGGCATCTGTTGAGTTTCTGCAGCAAAATTCTGACTTCTCTCGATGTGTCTGGTTCCAAATGAATGGTATGTCACTGCAATATACTAAATTGTCTGTAACCTATATATTTATTTAAGCTATTTAAGGACTCTGTATGTTGAATATGCTCAGGCTACTCTTTCTGAAGAACTTCAGAGCCTGCCTAGTTATAACATGTCACATTGAGAGAATTATCCTTGAGAAAGAAATAAGTTATTTCTTTCTTCCTTTAAAGGATGACAGAATCCGTTGAGTGTGGTCGCTTGTGCACTGTCTTCACTCTAGAATGAAAATGAGTTGTCTATGTTACCTCTGGCATGTAGATCCCTGGCTGCTCAGCTCCCTGTTAAGCTGGGTTGCTCTGAAAGGGCTCCTAGAGAGGGTAAAGGAGCTAGACATTTCACTGAACCTGCTTTCAAATTTGCTCCTTGATGTGCTCTTTAGAAGTAGGCTACTGATTTCTCAAAATGTAGTCAGTGAGTTAACATTTTCTGAAATGTTACCAATTGTCTCTGCTTGTGTTGGTAAGTGCTGTCAAGTCAGTTCTGACTCACAGCGACCCTGTAAGGATTTCTCAGGAGGGGATGGTGGGTTTGAACCACCAATCTACAGCACTACACCAGGACTCCACATGCTAGGTAGGGCTGTATATGTTTACAACACAGACAAATGTAAGCTAAAGTATTTCTTGAGAATAAATTTAAATTCTCTCCTTGCTATCTTTTCCCACCACTGTCTTCCTTTCCATAATGTTCCATAATGAGGTGGAAACCAGCTGTCTTTAGAAAGATGATGGGTGGGATGTGGTGAGGGGCATGGGGGTGAAGGTGGTCAGTACTCTTCTCCTGTGTTAATATAATAACTGTAAAGAGGTGATTCGAATGACACATCATTTTCCTTCATGAACTTACTGATGGGACTATAAGAAAATAGGGTTTCCAAGGCTGTAAATCGAGGCCAGAATCTACTAGCCACACTGCTGGAGAAAGATGAGATGAAAGCCTCATCTATCTCCAACAGAGTGGCTTGTAGATTCTAACTACTGACCTTGTAACCAAAACCTTGTACAGCCCAACTTGTAATCCACTATGTTTTATATATCAAATCATAAATACCCTAAGAGGCCTCACTATGCAGTGTAGAAATTGTAAACCCACAACTTAGAAGAATAGGGAGTCGGTATCAATGAATAATGCATGTCTTGTCTAAAAGCTTAATTCAATAAAAGATTGAAGACCAAGTGACTCAAGAGCTGACTTTTCAATGTTGTTATTGTTAAGTGCTGTGGAGTCGGTTCCGACTTATAGTGACCCTGCACGGGGTTTCCGGGGCTGTAAATCTTTACGGGAGCAGAAAGCCTCACCTTTCTCCCATAGAACAGCTGGTAGCTTCGAACTGCCGACCTTGAGGTTAGCAGCCCAATTCATAACCACTGCACTACCAGAGCTCCTTTCAAAAGACTTTTCAATAGAAGTCATAAATCTGATTTATATTTTATATGTAACCATCCACTTTTTAATTGTTGGCAACTAATTTTAAAATACACACACAGAACATATCTATGGATTGGATTCCACTTACTATTTGCAGACTATTGATTCAAAGAAACCTTGTTGTTGTTGTTAAGTGCCGTTGAGTCGGTTCCAACCTATAGCAACCCTGAATAGGGCTTCTGAGGAGCAGCTGGTGAACTTGAATCGCCAACACTGCAGTTCAAATGGCTTTGCAGTCTGGTGCATTAACCCACAGTGCCACACCAGGACTCCAAAGAAGCTTTAGGTATTGTGTTTTTTTTTTGTCAAGCAAATAAAATTCTGTGATAAAAATAAATATCCAAAAGTTTTCATTTTTTAAGCTTATCATTTATAGAGAAATGTTTCCTACAGTAGTGTATATCTGCATTAGTTCATTGTTGTGTAACATTTCCATGGACCATTGGGTGCCAGGTACCTGTTTAAACCACATGTTTATGATATTCTTAGAGACTGTGAACTAATATTGTTTGTGTAAGTAAAATATGGTGGAAGTGATTGTTAAGATATAAATTACTAGTGTTTGCTCTGTGATTTCACAATATTCTAGTCCAATGGTTGGAATATAAAAAGCCTTTGTCAACGGTTACTTCATTTTCCAGAATCCAATCCACAAACTACATAGGTCCCTCCCACCTCCAGTGAGCTAGAGATGAATCAGAGACAATCCCTGTCCTCGACATGTTGATAAATCATTGATAAATACATGTTTGTGTGTATTCCTCTAATACCCTCTTACAGAGTGCTCACCTAGGAGCTTGGTATACTCTGGAGGATGTTCTGACTCACAATGACTCTATATAGGTCTTCTGAGACTATAAATCTTTAGAGGGGCACGAAACCTCATCTTTCTCCCATGGAGAGAATGGTAGATTCAAATTGCTGACCTGTGGTTAGCAGCCCCGCTCATAACTCACTCTGCTACCAGAGCTTATTAGGAGTTTGTTAGAAATCCATTATCTGCTAGATGCATCCTAGAACTACTGAATCAGAATCTACATCTTAACAAAATCCCTGGGGGATTTGTACGCACAATAAAGTTTGTCCAACTTTGCTATTACAAAAGTTTTAACAACAAAGAGCCAGTTATTTAAGAGCTAGTTGTTGGACCTGGTGAAAATTTCAGAGAAGGAAGTTGACCAAATTGATATCGAGATGGTGAAGACAAGAGATGAGGAAATGTCCTTCTTTGTGTAGATTTGCATGGCACTGAGGACATTTGATTTACAGGTGGGCCAACTCCAATTCGAGACTTGTGTTTCTAATACTGACAACTCTTTGTTCTGTGGTGTCAGTGTTTTGACCCAGGCAACAATCGTGTAGTTTTCCATTCCCAAATAATTAGAGATTTGGTCCATTGACTTGTTGGCCTATTGGTAACATAGCTTCATATTTGAAATGCCACTGAAGAATTGTATTCATCAAGCTCATTATTGTTATTGGGTGCTGTCTAGTCAGTTCTGACTCACAGCGACCCTGTATAGGGTTTCCAAGGAGTAGCTGGTGAGTTTGAACTGCTGACCTTGAGATTTAAATCAACCTTGAGGTCAATTGCTTATCCTACTGTGCCACATCAGGACTCCATAAAGCTCACAGACACATGAATATATTTGTTGTTAGTTGTGACCAGACACATAACTGAAGGAAATGATGCCTGGTCCTACATCATCCAGTCAGCTGTGGATATGCCAGTGTTCTGTTGTCATCTGTAGGGTTTTCACTGGTTGATTTTTGGAAGTAGATTTCCAGGCCTTTCTTAGTCTTAGACAAACTAGTCAGTCTTGTTTTCTATGGTATCAAGAATTTATTTGCTAGGACTTGTCTATCCAAAGTCTTCTTTAATCCCACCTAATGATTGGGTTATTATTGCTGTTAAGTGCTGTTGAGTTGGTTTCGACTCTTATCAACCCTGTATAAAATTTTTGAGGACCACATGGTGAATTTGAACTGATGGCCTTATGATTCAAAGACTATGCAGGTCAGTGCTTATCCTAGAGTGTCACACAAGGACTCCAATGATTGGGTGAAACCATACAAATAGGGTTGTACAGGACTCTAAAGCCAGGATTGGTTAGTTTTGCCATCCCAGTAAATTTAAAAGGGGCTTCTGATGTGGTGCTGTGGGATCAGCACTGGACTGCGAACCACAAGGTCTGCAGTTCAAACCCACCAGCTAAACCCTATATAGGATCACTATGAGTCAGAATTGACTTGATGGCACTTAACAACAAGAAGGTTAACAGTAGCCAGCTCCAAAGCAGGAATAGACAATTCCAGGATCATCAAGAAAGAACCATGAGTGGAGAGTGATAGATGGTGGCATGGGTAGACAGAATCGCTATGGGCTTACTCACCCATAGACCAAGTAAAACTGAATGCTTGCATACAGGAGGCTGGCTTGCAGAATGTGCCCTTTGTGCATTTACAGATTAACTAAAGGAATTTGTAACATTTACCTGAGCAGGGCAGAGGCAGAAAGACCACTTGGCCGAGGTCAAAGACAAGAGTGAGTCATGATTACAGTATGGCAGAGAAGAGGCATTCCTGACAGGGAACTGCTGTATCCTGGGTTGTTTCTGACACTTAATTGTACCCAGTTCATTTCCCTAATAGACTCCACAATCGTGAGTATGGTCTATGAGTTCGGTGTGGTCAGTGCAAAGGACTTTCCAACCCAGGTATGAAGCAGAGTGCTGTGAGAGGTATAGTTGGTGTCAGAAGACAACAAAGAGGGTTATAGGGTAGAGGCATGTCTGATCCCTGCTTCATGGAAATTGTCCTTGGGGTGATTTTGAAATTGATTTTCTGTCGCCTTTGTGAAGCCAGAGGAAGTCAGACATGGTGACTCTGCCATTGTTGATCTCTGGAAACTGCTGAAATCTGTTCAGCATTAGAATGGCATGCAAGCCTCCACTAGCAGATGGGTGGTGGTTGTGTAGGAGATTTATTGGCCAGAATAAAACCTGAGGTTCCTGCATGTGGTTGTTGTCAAGTGCCTTCAAGTTTATTCTGACTCATAGTGAACCTGTATAGGGTTTCCAAGGAGTAGCTGGTAACTTGGAACCACCAACTTTGTGGTTCAAACTGACTTTGTCATCCCACGCTTATAGGTAATATATTTATTGATTAAATCTTTGTCAATATTTAAATAGATTTTTTTCCCATGAAACAACGCATCCTCATCATTTTGTGCTTGTTTCATTTCATTGGAAAATCTACTGTTTGTGTACTACTAAGGATTTTCAAGCTCTTAATTAGATTACAAACTGCAGTTTATAAATGCTGATCTAGGTCTAGAGTTGCATGCCATGGCTGTGTAGGGGAAGTAAGGGAAGCCTGCATGGGTGAACTCCGCACACTTGTTGTAAGAAGAGTTCTAGCTGTATCTGTTTTCGTATATCAGAATTCTAGATCAGATTCCACCAAAAAAGAATGATTTCCATTCTAAAATAGAAAAGACCTGAAAACGACTACAGAAGATCAGCTACCAACTTGAATGGAAGAATAAGTGCACTATCTCATTTTACAGATGAAGAAAGGGAAGGACTGAGATTTATATATATATATATAAAGTTTTTATTGTGAGATTTACATGGAAGAATATCAGTTTTACATTCATCCTATCACATTTCATTTCATTGCAATGATTACAATCCCCTCCATGCATCATCAAATAACCAAAGGCCTGCCTGCCGGCTGTCAGCACACAGCCCCTCTCCCTCCCTGAGTTCAGTGTCCCCAGCTGCTCCATCTGTCCATGTCATCATCTCTGTCTCCATCCCTGGTGAAGGACTGAGATTTTAAGGACTGTGCCTATGGCTTGACAAAACAAATGCCAGAGACAAGCGCAGAAGGAGGTCCTCTGCTTTCACGCCCTTACATTTTTCTGTTGCAGGAGTTGAGATAGTGAAAGCCCTTGGAGAGTTGTGACGTACCACACCAACAGAAAGCAAAAGTATCACCAATCTACCCGGCCTCTCCCCACAAGGTTGCACAGGTTAAAGTATAAGGTTTTTTGTTTTCAACTGATACTTATTTAAAAGGAGCGTTGTCTTAATTAGAATATTGTACCTGATTTACCTTTGAAAAAATTATTTGTTGTTGCTATTATTTTGTTATTAGGTCCCATCAAGTCGGTACAACTCACAGTGACTCTATGCACAACAGAATGAAACACTGCCCAGTCCTGCATCAACCTCATAGTCATTGCTACATTTAAGCCCACTCTTATTGCTACTGTGCCAATCCATCTCGTTGGATGCCTTCCTCTTTTCTCTGACACTTCATTTTACCAAACATGATATCCTTCTCCAGGGACTCTTGACAGCATGTTCAGAGTATGAGAGATGAAGTTTGGTCATCCTGGCTTCCAGGGAGCATTCTGGCTGTACTTCTTCCAACAATGATTGGTTTGTTCTTTTGGCAGCCCATGGTACTTTTAATATTCTCCTCCAACACCATAGCTCAAGTGCATCATTTCTTCTACCATCTTCCTTATTCACTGTCCAACTTTCAAATGCATATGAGGTTACTGAAAATACCATGGCTTGGGTAAGGCACACCTTAGTCCTCAAACTGACATCTTTGCTCTTCAACACTTTAAAAAGGTCTTGTGCAGCAGATTTGCCTGATTCAATACGTCATCTGATTTCTTGACGGCTGCTTCTATGAGAGTTGATGGTTGATCTGAGCAAAATGAAGTCTTTGACAACTTCAGTCTTTTCTCCATTTATCTTGATGTTATTTATCAGTCCAGTGGTGAGGATTTTTGTTTTCTTTACATAGAGGTGCTACCCATACTGAAGGCTGTGGTCTTTGATCTTCATCAATAAGTGTTTTAAGTTCTCTTTGTTTTCAGCAAGCAAGGTTGTGTCATCTGCGTATCAAAGGTTATTAACAAGTCTTCCACCAATCTTGATGCCACGTTTTCCTTTGTTTAATCCTACTTCTCAGATTATTTGCTCATCATAGAGATTGAATGAGTATGGTGAAAGAATAAAACTCTGGCACACACTTATCCTAATTTTAAAACATTCAGTGTTCCCTTGTTCTGTATGAACAACCTTTTGGTCTATGTACAGGTTCCTCATGAGCACAATTAAGTGTTCCAGAATACTCATTCTCCACAATGCCGTTTCTAGCTTGTCGTGATCCATGCAATTAAAAGCCTTTACATAGTCAATAAAGCACAGGTAAACATCTTTCTAGTGTTCTTTGCTTTCAGCCAGGATTCATCTGACATCAACAATGACATCATTCCAAGTCCTATTCTGAATCTGACTTGAACTCTGGGAGTCCTCTGTCAATGTATGTTTGCAGCTGTTTTAAATTATCTTTAGCAAAATTTTGCTTGTGTGAGATATTAATGATATTGTCTATAGATTTCCACATTCCATTGGATCACCTCTTTTTTGAATGGGTACAATACAGACCTCTTCCAGTTTGTTAGCCAGAAAGTTGTCTTCCAAATTTCTTGGCATAGATGAGTTGAGTGCATCCAGTGCCACATCATTTTGTTGAAAGATTTCAACTCGTATTTCATCAATTCCTAGTGTCTTATTCTTTGCAAATACCTTCAGGGTACCTTGGACTTCTTCCTTCAATATCATTGGCTTTTGATCTACCTCTTCAAATGGTTGAACATTGACCAATTATTTCAGGTCTAGTGGCTCTGTGTATTCCTTCCATCTTATTTGATGCTTTCTGCATAAATATGTTGCCAATAGAATCCTTCAATATTTCAAGCCTGGGCTTGAATTTTTTCTTCAGTTCTCTCAGCTTGAGGAATTTTGAGCATGTTCTTTCCTATTATTTCTCTAACTCCAGATCTTCACACATTTCATTATAATATTTGACTTTGTCTTCTCAAGCTACCTTTTGAAATTTTCTATTCAGCTCTTTTACCTCCTCATTTCTTCCATTTGCTTTAACACTTTTATGCTGGAGAGCAAGTTTCAGAGTCTATTCTGACATCCAATTTGGTCTTTTCATTCTTTCTTGTCTGCTTAATTACCTTTTGCTTTCTTCCTGTATGATGTTCTTGATGTCATGCCACAACTCTTTGGGTCTCTGGTCTTTAGTGTCTAATGCATCAAATTTGTTCTTGAGATGATCTCTAAATTCAGATGGAATATGTTCAAGGTCATATTTTGGCTCTTGTGAACTTGTTTTAATTTTCTTCAACTTTATCCAGAACTTGCATATGAGCAATTGATTGTCTATTCCACAGTCTACCCCTGGCCTTCTTTGACTGATGATATTGAGCTTTTCTACTGTCTCTTCCCACAAAAGTAGTCAATTTGATTTCTGCATATTCCATCTGGTGAGGTCCATGTGTATAGTCATGTTTTATGTTGTTTAAATAGGTAGTTTCAATAAAGAAATCATTGGTCTTGAAAAATTCTTTCATGGGAACTTCAGTATCATTTCTATCACCACGGCTATATTTTACCAACCACTGCTTATTCCTCTTTGTTTCCAACCACCAGTAATTATCAATACATCTTGGTTGCATGTTTGATCAATTTCAGACTGAAAAAATTGGTAGATTTCTTCAGTATCATTATCACTATCTTTAGTAATTGGTGTGTAAATTAAAATAGTAGTGGTATTAGCCGATCTTCCTTGTAGACATATGGATATTTTCTTATCTCAGATTGCATTGTATTTCAAGATAGATCTTGATTCTTTCTGATGAAGAATACAATTCTATTCTTCCTAATTTGTTATTCCCCGCATACTAAACCATGTGATTGTCAGATTCAAAGTGGCCAAGGCCAGTCCATGTTTATGTGTTGCTTTTCTTTTCTGACAATTTTCAATTTTCATACATCCATACTTCATACATTCCATGTTCCAATTATTAATGGATGTTTACAGCTGTTTCTCTTCGTTTTGAATTGTGCTCCATCTGCAGATGAAGGTCCCCAAAGCTTTACTCCATTTATAACATCACTGTCAACTTTACTTGTTGACCAGTCACATTTTGAGTGCCTTCCAGCCTGAGGGGCTCATCTTCTGGCACTGTATCTAACAATATACTGGTGCTCTTCATTAGGTTTCAATATTCAGTATTCTGGTGGTGACAGTATTGCGCTGTTGCTCATAAGCTTCTCGATGACTAAATATTCAGAAGTAGTCCTTCTCTCTTTCTTTTTCGTCTGTCTTCATCTGGAAGCTCAGCCGAAACCTGTCCACTGTTGGTGACCCTACTGCTATTTAAAATAGATTTGACAAAGCTTCCAGAATCACAGCAACACAGAAGACACTACAGTATGACAAACGGATAGAGGACTTTATTGACATTTGTAAATTCTCACTTGAGATGAATATGCTTTTTTGTAAGTGACATAGAAATCACATTTAAATAGTTTACCTTTAACATTATTATTAGAGATGGTATCCTAACTAACAAGTCCTGATTCATAATTAAAATATCAGAAAAGATGATACTATAAGTTTTCAGAGAGGAAAATCAAGGTAGTTGATTGAGACTCTCCCTTGTCTTGTATATGCCTTGCTTTCTGTGGAAATCTGTCACAGAAATAATCTTCATTGGCAAGGGAAAAAGTAGAATAATATTGTTGGCAGATAATTAATTAAACATTTTTATTCCATTAAAATTGGGTATCATACCCCTTGGATAATTCAGGTTTGTTCTTTTCCTGACCCTTCTACCTAGAACACCATTTCTTCAGATCTTTCTGTGGGTTCTCATCATCCAGGTGTCACCTCAAATTGTGAATATTGTCTATGAATTCTGTATGGCCGGATGTCACCTCAAATTGTGAGTATTGTCTATGAATTCAGTGTGGCCAGTACAAAGTATTAACAAATTCAGATGTGAAGCAGAGAGTGCCCCTGAGCACTTCCCTAAGATAGCTCTTTCTCTTCATAACATCCCTGAACATTGTCTTCTCCGTACTATTTATTCAGGTTTCTTCTGTCTTTCTCCACCATTAGAGCAGAAGCAGCATGAGAACAGACACTTCGTTTGCTGTATTCCCTCCTTTAGCCCCAGTGTCTGAAATGGGTCTGCCACACAGGAATACTCAGCAAGTATTGGAAACAAATAGATCATTGCAAGACTTATGGCATAGTTGAAGTTTCTAATAATCTTCTTTTAATCAAATTTGTTCTATCAGTAGCATTCTTCATCAGTATTTGCTCCTGTGCAGATGTCCCCACACTTACAAGTGGTTTCTGTACTAAAAGACCATTTTCAGATCAACTGTTTAAGACTCAAATGAAATTTGCCATGGAAATACTGCACTGAAGGTGGTTCTGTGAGCAACTGACAAAGCCCTCTGGCCACTGAGTCCAGGTGGCTGAGTGTGAGTTGATTCTGGATGAAAGAGACACTCTGATATGTTCTGACTGAATTCAACAGTGCCAGATTTTAAGGTTTTAAGGCTCTCTGGAGTTTGGAAGAGTTATGAGGGTAAGTAAAAAATTATCGACATTCTGGTTGTAGAATTTATTTTAATCAACTTTTAGAAAGACAAATATATCCTTTTTTTGACATAATGTCCTTGCGTTTCGACACACTGTCAACAAAATTTCGTATTCCCTTATTTAAAAATGTTTTAAGCTGAGCTTCGACCCACAAGTGCACTACTGTCTTCATTTCTTCATCAGAGGTGAATCTTCATCCTTGAAGGGCTGCTTTCAGGGGACCAGATATGTGAAAGTCTAATGGAGCATGATCAGGTCTATATGGAGGATGCTTTAGCACCTCAAAATGAAGTTTTGACAAGTAACAACAGTGTGGATATGTATTGTCATGCGAGAACACAACACCCTTGAATAGCAGGTCTCTGAGTGTGTAATCCAAAGTTTAGCCATCAGCTCTTTAGTGAGCATCTCACTGTAATGAGCACTGTTGATTGTTGAACATTTTTCCTGATAGTGTTCCAGTACTGACCCTTGAGAATTCCAGAAAACTGTAAGTATCCATTTTTCCAGCTGATGGTTGGCTTTTGAACTTTTTCCTGATCAGCAGTTGAGGATGGTTCTGTCCATACTCTGCCACTTACTCTCAGGCTTGAGAGTAATCTCAATGAATCTATATCTAGTAACCAGTAACTATTTTTTAATGAAAATTTTACCTTCCTTTGAGTATTGGTCCAAAGTTTGTTTTCAGATGTCCAAACACTTCTGTTTATACTTTTCTGTGAATTTTTTCAGTACCCATCTCACACAACTTTTCTAAACCCAAGTCTGACATGGATTATTCCACAGGCAGAGCCAAGGCTGATTTGCAAATGATTTGCCACATAATCCACTGTCACTCATCTATCCAACAAAATCATTTCATGTGCAAGCTCAATGTTGTCATCAGCCGTGGACGTATATGGGTATTTTAACATAAGCAGAGTGTGGATAACTTTCGACTCACTCGTAGATAGAAGGGGACTAAATACAGATTGCTTAGAGGCTCAGAAACTGAATGGGGAACAGAGAAAAAGAATTCCAGCATCAGATGAAGAAGGGAACAGAAACAGTATTGTGGAGGTTTAGGTCAAGTTACCGTGCTGCTGGTACCTCTATTGGAAACGATAATTGGGTAAGGTACCAGAGGAGAACCATGGGTTTAAGAAGGACCTGTTGGTAGAAGAAAGCTGGTGAGAAGGTCAGCATCAGATGAGAGAGGGGTTTTCTAATTAAGAACAATTACATACTAAGCATTTTCTAGGCACTCTGTATATGCTAAGAAGCCATGGTGGTGCAGTGGTTAAGCACTTGGCTGGTAATCAAAAGGTTGGTGTTTGAACCCACCAGTTGCCTGTAGGAAAGAAGATGTTACAAATTGCTTCCATAAAAATTGTTGTTGTTAACTGCTGTGGAGTCGTTTCCGACTCATAGTGACCCTGTATAGGGTTTCTAAGGAGTATCTGATGAGTTTGGACCACTGACCTTGTATTTCAAACTGACCTTGACATTGAGTATTTATGCTATAGTGCCACACCAGGACTCCTCCGTAAAGAAAGGTTAAGGCCTCGGAAGTCTTTTGGGGCCATCTACTTGTGGCTCTGTGGGTTAATGCGCCAGATTGCAAAGCCATTTGAACTGCAAAGTCGGTGGGTCAAGCTTATCAGTGGCTCCTCAGTTTTAAACCCTATACAGGGTCGTTATGGGTTGGAACCGATTTGACGGCACTTAACAACAATAACTTGTCCTACATAGGATTGCTATGAGTTGGAATCTACTCAATAGCTATGGATTTTATAGGTTTGCATATGCTACTTCATTTAATCCTCAAACCAATGACTTCTGCTAGACGTATTTTGACCCATCTTACAGGTCAGGAAACTAGAACTCAGACAAATTATGGAACCTGCTCACGGTTAATGGCAGAGCTGGATTTGAAGCCAGAGTCAATGAATTGCAAAACCTCTTCTCTTAACCACTTAATAGGCTAGATGGCTCCAGGACAAAAATCAAACAACAATGCAGTAAAGTTTTATTGATTTAGGAAGCTGATAGATTGTCCTATTCTTTCAGTTTTGTAATTGTTGTCTTTTAGATTGACTTTCTAAAGCATTTTTTCTATTTCTTTTTCATTTTCTCACACATTCATTTCTTGTGAATATATATCCAGATTTTAGAAAGGTTAGAAGAAAATATTTAACTAAAGAAGATAAGGACAAAGAGGAAAATATGGGCTGGTGCCTGTCCTTCCTCCTTTTCCATTGTTCCTGTTGCTTCTTCAAGAAACTTTGCACTGTTGGATTTACTTATCCCTGTCCATGACATAGACCTTGTTGTTCTGTGTCATCCAGTCAATTTCAAATTATAGTGACTCCAAGAAATAGCCAAATACAATCAAAAGGATACTTATGGGTCCTACTGGAAGTCAATAAATGACCCCACACACCTTTGTGAAGTACCACTATGATGAATGCAATGAGCCACACAGGACTTCAGCACATCTTTCAAGGACCTTATTAACTTGTAGATTTATACCTGAACTACGATTATGTGAGTGTGAACAATGCCCTGAGAATTTTCTTCTTTTTGTTTAGTTAGTGCTGTCAAGTCAGTTTCAGTGCACAGCGACTCTTATAGGGTTTCCGAGGAGCAGCTGGTGGATTTGAACTACCAACTGTGTGGTGCAAAGTCTAGTGCTGATCCTACAGCACCATACTGGGAGTCTAGTGGAGTTAGATTATACTTTTTTTTTTTTTAATTAAAAGGGCAATGCAGATTTGCTGTAATTGTATGTATTAAAAATCTTTTAAATTAAATATCTTGTCTATCTACAACACTATTCCATTATTGTCTAACAATAAACAGCTTTATCCAGTTTATTGTTTGTCTTTCTAGAACTTTTTCTATGCGCACCTAAATAGACCCTCTTTCTCACTTTTTTCTTTCTTTCTTTCAAAACAATGGGATTGTACTTTACTCAATATTCTGTGCTTTGCTCTTTACTTTTGCTGTTTTAATATGTTGAAATGTCTTTCCTTGCTAGAACACACCCATCTGTTTAGTTTTATAAAATATTCTAATATATAATTGAAAAACAATTTGTTTGAACATTTCCCAATTGTTGAACATTTCCATTGTTCTGATGTTTTGCAAGTATCAGCAGTGCCACAATGAACATCCATGCACATTTATTGATGTACAAGTATATTTCTATAGGACAGATTTTATAAGTGAAATTGTTGCATTGTGTGTATTTTAAAAGGTTTTCTACTCAAGACCATAGTCTTAGGGGATATCAAGGTCTATTGGCGTTACATAATCTACAAAAACAATGTTCTACATCTGACTTTGGTGGTGGTGGTGTTCTGTGGAGTTGGTTCTGACTCATAGCGATCCTCTATAGTGGTTCTGAGGCTATAAATCTTTACAGGAGCAAAAAGCCTCATCTTTCTCTCATGAACAGCTGGTAATTTCGAACTGTTAGAACTTGAGGGTAGCAGCCCGACTCGTAACCACTATGCTACCAGAGCTCCATTAGAGAGTAGAAGTTGAAGTCTTAAAAGCTTGTGAGCACAAAGATAGCACTGAAAGTAAAGAAGGAAGCCCTTGCCCCTTCCAAAGTTGAAGCCAAAGCAAAGGTGTTGAAGGCAAAGAGGCAGTGCTGAAAGGCGTCCACAGCCACACACACACACACACACACAAATCTGCACATCACCCACCTTTCAGCAGCCCAGACTCCGAGGCTCCAGAGGCAGCCCAAATATCCTTAGAAGAGTGCCCCCAGGAGAAACAAGCTTGACCACTGTGCCATTCTTTATCAAGTTCCCTCTGACTACTGAGTCAGCCATGAAGAAGACTGAAGATAATAACACACTTGTGTTCATTGTTGATGTCAAGGCCAACAAGCACCAGATCAAGCAGGCTGTGAAGAAGCTCTGTGACACTGACATAGCAGCCAAGGTCAACACCTTCATCAGGCCTGATGGCTCCTGACTATGATGCTTTGGATGTTGCCAACAAAATTGGGAGCATCTAAACTGAGTCCAGCTGGCTAATTCTAAATATGAATGTTTTCAATACAAACAAAAAAGTAGCTTGTGAGCAGCCATCTAAGGTGCAACCATTCATCTCTTCCTGTTCAGAGAAAAGAAAAATGAAATCAGTTAAAGACACATGGAAACAACTAACCCAAAGGACTAATTGATTACATTAACACCATCTGCTACCCTAAGATCAGAACTAGATGGTACCTGGGTACCTCTGCTGATCACTCTGAATGGGATAACAATAGGAGACACTGGACAGGGTGAGAGAAAAAAAGGGAACAAAACTCAAAATCTTAAAAAGAATCTGGCTTATAGGTCAGACAGAGACTGGTGGAACCCCTGATACTATGACCCTTAGACACCTTCTAGGACTGGAACAGCACTCACCCCCATACTCAACTTTCAGCCAAACAATAGACAGGCCTCTGAGATGAACCAGGGAGTTGCATACTCACTAAAGCAATTGCCCATATGAGACCCAAAGGGCAGCATCTGCCCAGGGACAAAGCTCAGAAGGCAGGAAGGGATAGGAAAGAAGGTGAATGGAAACAGGAAACACAGGGAGGCAGTGGAATTACAATCAATGTGGGGATTACAATCAATGACACAAGACAAAATGTGTATGAGTTGTTGAATGGAAAACCAATTCTCTCTGTAAACTTTCACCAAAACCACAATTTTAAAAAAATGAATAGAAAAGAAAAACCAAATTGTTTCTAGACTAACCAACTACACTCTACAAAAGATAACTGACTGAATGATTAAATCTGGTTGGAAGGTATCAGGAAAGTTTAGTTAATGGGATGCTCAAGGGATGAGTGGTATTTCCATAGACTCAGTTGGGAAGGAAAAAAGCAAATGGAGAGAAGCTCATAAGGAAAGTACCAGAAGCAGGAAGCAAACAGCAGATTCTTACATAAGGAAGTACCACAGTTGACTGGAGGATAAGATATAAAGGGAGCAGTAGAGGAGATGAGACTGAAAGGAAAGTTTAGCTAATGAATCCAAGCTTATTCTTCAGACTATGGGAAAGTATGAAGGTTTTTAGTTGTAGGTACTGTCCTAACTGGATTGAATCTTTGCCTTTAGCCAGGAGACTCAAAAGATATCTTGGCTATTTGTCACTCTTGGGCTGGGTGCAGCCATCACATTGACTTTGAATTTCTGTTCTTTCTGTCCATTTCTCATTTCTGCTAGTCATACAAAATAAAACCATGATTGTTTTTTAATTACCTAAAAAGTATAGAAACAATTTGCCATTTTGTATTAGCAAAGTTAAAAAACTTCACCTCTTTTGTTTTTGCTACACAAGCTTCTAAAGAGCACTTGGTTTGTCTTTTGGCTCATTATTCCTTTATTTATGGAGGCAAAGAAAATGTCTGTAATGATACCTATCACTACAACTATATTTAGGATTGGAGTCCTGGTGTGACTCTATGGGATAAAGCCCTGGGCCAAGAGGTTGATTTGAGCTATGAGGTCAGTGATTCAAACTCACCAGCTTCTCCTTGGAAATCCTATACAGCATTTCCAGCACTTAACAACCTATTTAGGATTAAAAGAATGTACTTCTTTTATACATAATAAGATTAAGTGAACTGAACAAATTACTGCCCCTAAATGTAAAAGTCATTTGCTTATTCTTGTTATAACTCTCAGACTGGCAAGGGCAGGGATTATACCTTCTAGAGGGTAACATCTTCACTATGCCAATTTGGGGGCATTGTCTTAGTAGTAGAAACAATGTTAACTCAGATTCTCTAGTATTTTATCTAGTATAAAATCTCTCAAACACCAAGAATACTTCTTCAGGCATCTCAGAAAATCAGAGAGGCAGGGGATATGGTTAACATCCAAATAACAGAGATACTTTGAAGTAATCCTAAAGATAATTCTTTAGGTTATACTTGATTTGAGTCATGATCTTTCACCTATGAGGATTTATTTTTATTTTTATTTTTTTGCAATGATTTCTTTGTGCACCTACCGACAAGAAGCATCAATTGTATTTCTACTTAATGGTCTGGAGTCCCCGGACGGTAGAAGTGGTTTATGTGTTCCACTGCTAACTCAAAGATTGGAGCTCCAAGTCCATCCAAAGGCATGTTAGAAGAAAGGCTTGCTGATCTACTTTTAAAATATTAGTCATTGAAATGCTACAGTTCTACCCTGATACATATGGTGTGACCATGAGTTAGACTCCACAGAACAGTAACAGGTTTCCTCAATGGCATTGTTATTTATATAACACAGGAATTATAGTATTAGGTTGCAGAGCTTTTAAGGGCAGACTGTACAATTCATTTTTATGTCTCCCAAACTAACTGACATATCCTGATGTGGTGCTGTAGGATAAGCACTGGACTGCTAGCCACAAGGTCGAAAGTTCAAACCCACCAGCTGCTCTTGGAAACCCTGTGCAGGATCACTATGAGTTGGAATTGACTCAATGACACACAACGACAACAACAACAAAACACCTGATACTGAGTCTTGCCAATTGGAAAAACTCAATATTTGTTGACTGGATAATTGAATGATTAAGCCAGTGAATGAAATCAAAACTGCATTTTCAATCTCATCTGTTTTATCAACCCACAGCCTATCCTGTACATTTCTTTAAGATAATGTCCTTCTTGGAAAGTTAAGAGTTGTCTTCTTAGAAGTGATTAAGAGAGAAGTGCAGTGTTGGAGGAGAAAAAGTTTTTCTGTTCCATTGTTTCTGTGGCGGTGGTTGTTTTGTTTCACAGGATACGCTACACCTTAATGAGATGTTGCTCTTGTTGTTAAGTGCTATTGAGTCAGTTCTGACCCATAACAACTCTGTGTAGGGTTTCCCAGGAGCAGCTGGTGAGCTTGAACTGCCAACCTTGTGGTTCCAACTGACTTTGCAGTCCAGCACATTAGCCCGCAGTGCCACTCCAGGACTCCTGAATGAGATGAGTGCCAGGGTATTTACCTCTAATGTAGAAAACAATGTACCTGACATTGCAATCACCATTTATGCAAATGATGCATGTGACTTTAGAAAAGTATAACTTCATTAAATTAAATCTGTTTTATCACAATCAAATGATTGAGGTAATAAAGGGGCAAAGAAAGATAATGCTGCATTTGAATAGCTAAAACCTGTGAGTGAAGTCTTATCTTGCTGCTGCTGTTTTGAGGACCAGTAATTGTTGCAGTCTAGACACAGGAACAGATGCAAAGTAGAGCTTTATCATAGCAGACATTTACCCTACTACCATAGAGTCTAATTGCCCAGAAAATACATTTCTATGTGAATTATTCTTAATTTGATTTGAAATAGGCCAACTGTTGTATTTTACAGAACTTTAGCAAATGAAAACATGAAGCACTAAATTTAAAAACAGCTTCTCTTCAATGCCAGGGCTTTTGAAAAAGGAAATGAAATCTTCAAACATTGATATTAGATAAGCTTTTCAAGTAAGTAGGATATTTGCTTTGCTGTGTAATTAGAATTGTGATCATCATTGTCACCTGCCTAGCTTTCCATTTTCGCAAAATTAGGATTGCAGGTCGTTGCTGTGTCCAAATATGATTTTAAAACAAAGAAGAAAATTATGTTTCTTGATTGAACTCCAAGGCTCACTGAAAGCCAAATTTGTTTGCAAAAACAAGGTGCCTCTTTAGATTCATTGCATCTCCTAAAAATGGTTGATAAAAATTAAAACCCTCCCCTATCTTAAACCTAAGACAATTTTTAAAACTTTCCTAAGTATTACATGCAAACGGTTTTTCTGAGGGAAATGTGACCTGTATAACCAGTTTTTTTTCTCTAATTTTGTAAGGTCCATTAGAAGTGAGTCATTCTGTGCATCTGTAACTTTATGCCTGTATTTTTAAGAAATTCAATTCAATTTTTTTTTTTTTTTTTCCAAGCCGGCAGTGATTTTTAAAAGTCTTAAAACATGCCTAAACATCTCAAGGGATTTAAAGAAAATTATAATAGTAACTAGTTTCTCCCCCCTCCCTAAAAAAATAGAACACTACTGAAATTATTTAAATTGACTGAGCCTTTTAAGCAAGTAAACACATTTTAACTAGGTTTTTTTCCCAATCCCTCCATTCATGCCAACTATAGAAATTAGCCTTCACTCTTCCTTCACTTACACATGGATACACACACTTGCATGGACACAAGAAAAATTTCTTTTCTCCTGTCAGCATTCCTCCCCAACAATGGTTAGATTAGTGGCATGAAGGCGGCCGCAGAGAAAGGACATTCAGGCCAGAAGGCTCCCCACAGGCACAGCTGGTAGGGGTTAATGGCGGCTGAACCTCCCAGCCAGGGCCTTTTCTCTATTGTGTGTTCAACTCCTGGGAAGGAGGGAGACTTGTGACAGCCTCTGGCGTGCCGTGGATCAGAGGTATAGCAACTGGGTCTCAGGAGGAGTGTTCAAGGGGAAGACTCCTCTCAAAGTGCAGGAAAAATGAACTCTGAAATGCAGACAGCCATCTCTCTGACTGTACCCAACTGCTGCCAGAAAATGCAAGGCATTGTTTAGTGACATGGCTTATAGCCTTTTAATTCTTATTGTATTTGGACAGGAATAATCAGGCAGGGATGTTGAATTATTCATAGTGGAAAGCAGTTGAAATCTGAGTCAAAACCGTACATGTATGGCTAATGCATGTTACTAAAGTTGATATGTTAATATCTGCAAGTTCTCTTTTCCATGTGGCATAAAGCTCTAGATCTCAGACACCAGGGTCAGAGATACAAAGCTGGGGTCTCTTGGTGAATAATAGAAGGTTAGAATTTAAGTAGAGAGTGATTCATATGTGTACATTTCCCCACAAAGGGAAATGTACATTTCACTAGGACCATGGTGTGGCATAGAGGTAGATCTTTTGAATTAAAACAAGACAAAGCAATGTCGTAACAGTTCTAGCTATCTGTTCTCTTATTTTATATGTGGGCCTTCATAGGCAAACCATTCTCTTTGATAGAGTTAGAGGCCAGTTATCTAGAAGAAAAAGAGTTGTCTAACTCCTGTTGCTAAGTGCAGTTGAGTCGGTTCCGACCCATAGCAACCCTGTACAGGGTTCCCGAGGAGCAGATGATGAGCTTGAACTGCCAAAGTTGTGGTTCAAACAACTTTGCAGTCTAGTGGATTACCCCATAGCACCAACACCACCAGGACATGCTCCTAACTCTTAGTGAATGTTTATCGGCTAATGCCATTGAGGCTGGTGTTGTCACATAGCACGATCTTATGGCTCAGGGCCTGGCATACTGAGGGTCCTCAGTAAACATTTGTTAAATAAAGACCCCACAGCCACAGAAATTGGCTCTGCTGTTTATTTTAGCTTAAACGGCCTACTTGTTTGTATATCAGAATAAGGCCCAAGGAGGACGCTTTTATACTGGTAAAGTGAATTTGTTTCTTTTCAAAACAGCTGAACATCTCTACCAAAGGATGTTAAAACAATTCACTTCCAAATTAACGTTGGCCTAATTTCTTCTCAATAAACCTGGTCTTAAGAGTCGCCTAATTGGAAACCCGGTTTTTGGGTTTGGGCCACATCTCAGCACTGAATGCTAGAGGCATCCTTATTCTAATGCTTTTGGCTTGGTTTTTCTAATTTGAAATTTTAATACCACTTGACTAAAATTTGCTGTCTCCTTGAGTTTGTTTTGACTTATTACCTTGGGAAAAGGAAGCAGGGGAGTGAGAACCGATTAGGGCTCTTGGATTTTACCTGCAGCCTAAACATTTAATACTTCCTCACTCAAGCTGCAAAGGCTTTTTAAGAAACAATACAGCTCAATGAGCTCATTAAAGTTGTTCTCTGTAGGTTGTAAAAGGGCAGGGAAAGCAAATGACTCAAAGGCCCGGATGTTTCAACAATTGGAGCCAGTTCTGCTTTGCTGCACCTTGATGTGTCTTCTTAGGAGGGAAGGGATTGGTATATAGTGTGTGCACACATCTCTTAGAAATTTTTAGTCATAAGCCATCAATGAGGGTAACCAGCTCACCAGCAGGCATCATCATCCATGCCTGGAGGAAGGGTGTGATCCATGCATTCATCAGGGGTACTTGGAGTTCAGTGGAGAATCAGCAACAGCATGGCTGTTGTAATATGCCAAAACATGACTTCATGAGGACATGGCATTACAGGTCTGTGTTATCCACACGATGCCCATGTGTAAAGCACCAGGCATTATTTCATTTACAAATATTCTTTTTTTCCTCCTCAAGTTATAAGCTTTGAGAATTATCCCAAGGTGTGATTTTCTAAAGATATAAAAGGGTAAAACCAAAAGTTTCTCCAGGATGCACAAGAAGTCAATTGTTGTTGTTAAGTGCCCTCGAGTTGGTTCCAACCCGAAGCGACCCTGTATAGGGTTTCCAAGGAGCAACTGGTGAGCTTGAACCACCGACTTTGCTGTTCAAATCGACTTTGCAGTCCAGCACATTAACCCACAGAGTCACACTAGGACTTTTGGAAGTCAGCAGAAGGATTAAAAATGTATTCCTGAACTAGAGAAAGCCCCTCTCTCTGGAGAAATCGTTTCATATCCTTGCCTTCTTTTTCTATTTCAAGTGAGGGGTATAACAAACAAAACAATCAGAAGAGGGTGTTATCACCCTTACCACTGAGAATCAGTGAAGGTTTAAAGCCCATTCTCTTTCTACAAAACTCTTAAGTCATTAGACCCAAAACTTGACTTTTCTCTGTGTCCATACAGTTACTTTTCTTGTTAATTTGAAAGAAGGAAAACAAGGCACACCTGAGCTGAGATTTTTCTTTCCCACCAAATTCCAATTCACATTGTATTTTTATGACTGTGTTGCTATTAATCCCAGAAAATAAGGCTATTTCAACCTTCTTGTAGCTGAGCTCTGAGGTGCTGGAGTAATAAGATACATTTGCTTTCCCTGTTTTTTGTTTTTTTAATAAAAGAGAAGGAGAGACTAGGGAGTTTGTTGACCTCATTGCCTTGGTATGCATATTAACAGCACAAAGATACAAAGAAATATTAAATTAAGAACTCAGACAGAATTGATTCAAATGACAGCCTCGCACACATTACAGAGTTTTTGCATTTAATAAACTCCAGATCTCCCTGGGGTGAAGCAATTGATTCAAATAGTTTGTTGTCACATTTTAAAAATGTAGGTAATTCCATTTTCAAAAACAAATTTTACAGAAGATGTTGTTTACAAAATCACAGTGCTGTTTTTAAAGCGCTCAATCCAAGATTACATGATACAACTACCCAGGACATGCTAGGGAAAGGGTTAAGCTTTCCTGACTTTCAGATACAATGAAATTATGACAGGAAGAAAATTGTGCCATTTTAGCATGAAAATGCTTGTACAAATACTGTCGTTCCTTCCTTCTTACTTTCTTTATAATGCCTCAGCGATAGCTAAGATGACAGACATTTGACAGGTATCTGTAAGCATACGGCCCAGGCAGCTCATTAAAGTTTTTCTTTCTATGCATCAGCTTTCACAAAGGCACAAACCCATTAGCATTGACTATTTTGCAGATTAGAAGAATTAAGGGCTTCAAACGTTGGCTTATACCAAGCAATGTCATTTGTGAAGTGATGTTTGCTTTATTATTTCCTTTTCTCTCCCTCTGAAACTAGACTGACATGACTTTAGCTCAACGTCGGGCGTAATGTGCAAACCAAAGGACTAGCTCATCGATGAAAAGAACACATTCCCTTTTATACATGACTGGAATGGCAAAAAGGGGAGACTTTACATGTACTATTTAGGCTCATTAGAGGACTGATTATGATAGTTCTCTGGTGTAATCTTTAATCGACTTTGACACTAGATTTGCCCCGTTACAAATCCTGTCATGCAAATTAAGTCATTCGTGTTGTTTGATATGGAAAGATCTGCTATGAAATGAAAGATTAGCTCGCAGATGAGGCACAAGAGACCGCTGGCCTTGTGCACTGTGCAACTGATTATAGGGATGAGAGCGTCCATTTCTCTACTGCTGTTAACATTTAGGAAAGCAGATTAAATTAACGTGGCTTTGGGTCTTCCTGCAGGAGGATATTCAAAATAGAAGTCCATGTTTTCACAGCTATTATTCTTGGACTATACCAAACAGGTGTTCTATACGCAGTGCCCTGGCATCGTTATTTTAACCCATTTTCCATCAGGGTGGGATTGTATCTGTGCACTCTCATGGATAAAATGTCTTTTCTGTACAGTTGATCAATGTTGACTGACTAATGGTCAGCTTGACCAGTCAGGTGGGAGTTCCCATACCCCCAGCAGACGAGAATTTAATTTGGGTCGTCTCCTCCCATCACACCTTCTATATTTCTTTAGGTATTTTAAACATTGGATGGCTATACCCCCAGGTTTTTTTGCCTAATTGATTGTAAAACAGAAAAAGGTGAATAGTTATACGACTTAAGGAGAGTTCCCCCCTAAAAAAAAAAAAAAAAAAATGTGAAAAATGATTTTATTTTTAAATGAAATAACACGAATATTAATGCTTGGAGACACCAGAATCATGTCATTTCTAGTATCCAGGTAATCCAGTGTAGTTTTACTGAATATATCTGGCTCAGAAAGCACAAAATACATTTCAGCAAGAAATGTGGAAGAGAAGAATATATGTATTTTACTAAAACAGTTTCATTTAGCAAGTACATTGAAAAATACACTCTTTTTTTTGTTTTTTACTTTTTTTCTTCAAAAATCTTTTCTGACTGTAACAAGAGGGTCACCATTTTCAGACCACATGTGACATATCTGAAAACAAAAACACTTGCTAACAAGGTATGTTTTATCGTGAGTTCAAAGTAATAAGAAGGTTGACAATAAGACAAATGTAATCACAGAGAAACTTCACAAATAAAACTTGATGTACTATACGTAATGATCAGATATAAGGAGCCTTGGTGGTGCTGTGGTTTAAGCACTGGATCACTAACTGAAAGCTGCTCTGTAGTAGAAATATTTACAGCCTCACACACTCTATGGAGCAATTCTCCTCTGTCGTATAGGGTTGCTGTGATTTGAAAGCCGTTTAAGATCTTGAGTTTGGTTGGTTTTAATGGTTACTTGCTGTTGTTGTTGGGACCCCATATAAGGTTTCCAAGAAACCACTGGTGGGTTTGAGCCACTGACCTTGAGGTTCAAACCGACCTTGTGGCTGAGTGCATTAACCTGCAGTACCACACCAGTACTCCAATGGCTAATTGTTGTTGTTGTTAGGTGCCTTTGAGTCTTTTCCAACCCATATCGACCTTATATAGGGTTTCCAAGGGGTAACTGGTGAGCCTGAACCACCGACTTGACTTTGAGATTCAAACAACTTTGCAGTCTGACACATTTACCCACAGGACACCACACTAGGACACCAATGGCTAATTAGCAACACTATATTCAAAGACTAGAAGTCAACGTTAAGCTAATTCCTTCCTTCTGGAATAGACTTGAGGATAACTAGCAACATTAACAAACAGTACTTCAGCCAAAGACTTAGCATGGAGCTGGTTCTTCCCAAGACGGCTTTAAGGTATTTGAAGAAAATACCACTTCCCTATACATGCTCCTAGTGTAGCACTGTAGGATCAGCACTGGACTACGAACCACAAGATCAGCAGTTCAAACCCATCAGCTGCTCCTCAGAAACCCTATACAGGGTCACTATGAGTATAACCCACTTGACAGCACTTAACAACAATGACATACATGCTGATAACCAAACCAGTTGCTGTGGAGTCCTCTGATGCATGACAAGCCTGTGGATTTCAGAGTATAACTGTTCTCCTCAGGGTTTTCGGTCACTAACAACCTGAAGTAGATCACCAGGCCTTTTTTTCCAAGGAACATCTGGTTGGACCCTAACCTCTAGTCTTTCCATTACAGCTGAGCACATTTGCACCACCCAGAGACTCCCATATATGTTGACAGATCTGGGTGTTAACTCACATCTTTCAGGGAGGAAAATAGTTACATAAAAGAAAAGTTTTGTTTTTTAAATCTGATTTTTGAACATTAATCACTTTTAACATATTATGTCACTGCTAAAATATACTGCTGCTGTTACTGCTGTGTGCTATTGAATTGGTTTCGCCTCATAGTGACCTTGCATAGGATTTCTAAGGCTGTAATTCTTTACAGGAGCAAAAAGCCTCATCTTTCTCTTGTGGAGGGGCTGCTGGATTCCAACTGCTGACCTTGTGGTTAGCAACCCAATGCATAAACCACCATGTTACGAAGGCATCTTGATAAAATATGTTATACATTGAAAATATGAATAAGAAGCTATAAGACATAATTTGATTCATTGCAAATAATTTATTAAGAGGGCAAATCAAATGTAATTCAGTCATACTTATCAATAAAAACCAAAAACCCACTGACACAGAACGGAGTCTAACCTGTAGGGCAGAGAAGACTAGCTTCTTAGGGTTTGTGAGACTGTAAATCTTTATAGAAGCAGACTGTCGCATCTTTGTCCCACAGAGCAGCTGGTGGGTTTGAACCACCAATGTTGCAATAGCAGCCCAATGCTTAACCCATTGTGCCAGTTGTCCTTACCTCTGTTGTTTCTTATTTACAATCTATGACTTGACTCCTATTTATTTTCACAATTTTTTTAAAAGACAAAATATGCCATTAAATAAAAGGTCAAATACAATACAGCAATCTGCTGGCTGGAGAGTCTTTAAGCACTCTGGGCTTCAGGCTCCGGGTAAATATTCTGTGTAATGCAAGGGCTGTCAGAGAAGGTACCTTTGATTGAATACTAATGTAAATAGTCATTTAAAATCCCTTTTAAATGATCATAACACAAGTTAGAGTGGCCTCCAGCAGCTTCCCCCGGGTATCTTCTCTTGGAACATTTTTATTAGGCATGCTTTGTCTTTTGAATGAGTCACACACCTCTGTTTTGATTAACTCTGATCAAATTTGGGGATTTCATTTCCCTTGTAGCTAGGCAGAGAATTAGGTATTTCATGTCACTGAAAGAAATTTCAATGAATGAAATAGCATGTAGCTTTTCCTTTGCCATCCCCAGGGGAAAATTAGTCCAGAAAGGAGTTTAACTGAAGTAATGGGTAAGTTTCCACAATTTCACATGCTTACCTTACTAAGTCCTAAGAAACTGTCCCTGAAAATTTTGTTCTGATTGTGTTCAGGAAAAACCTGGATACGTTTTAAGTAATGTCAATTTCTATCATTTCATAGAAATATGAGGGAACCCTAAAAAAAAGATTGCTTTGTGTACCATCCAGTCAGTTCCAAGTCATTGCAACCTTGTAGAGGGTTTCCAAGGAGTGGCTGATAGGTGTGAGCTGCCAACCTTGCAGTTAGCAGTCCAGTGTTTATCCTGTAATGCCAAGGAGGAAAAATGAAAGTATATGCTTCATTTAATAAGGGAAGTTACAAAATCTGGATCAAAGACTGTTCCTTTGTTTTATTAGTATCACACTGACATTTATTTGACTGAGAGTTCCTGTAGTATGCTCAATGTTTCATTCATAAGACGTAATTCTTGCTATTAATGTGCTCCTCTTGATTTAAAATTTTATAGGTGGATAAGCTACTGCGTCGCCGTTCCACTGCCGTTCTCCTGAGTTAGGGACTTCAACAAGCACAGTTGTTGTCTCAGGCCTTGAAGGGCCAATTAATGTAGCAAAGGGCCCACTTTTGGAAAGGGGAAAAACCCAATTGACATCAAGTCAATTCTACCTCATTGCACCTGCATGTGTTTCAGAGCAGAACCGTACTCCTGTAGATTTTCATGGTTGTGACTTTTGGAAGCAAATCACTAGGCCTTTCTTGTGAGATTCTTCTGAGTGGGCTCAAACTACCAACCTTTCAAATAGTACCCCAGCACTCAATTGTTCACACTACTCAGGGACTTGTTCGGATTGGGCAGTGGTTGTTAAACTGAGGCACTCTGCCTCAGAACCACTTGGAGGGCTTGCTAAAACAAATTGATCGGCCCAATGCCCAGACTAGCCCATTCTGTTGGGGGGGATTGTGAAATTTTGCGTTTCTCACAAGTTCCCAGGACAAGCGAGGATGCAGATCCAGGAACCACACTTTGAGACTCACTAGGCTAGGGTATTATGGTGATTCTTCAGCTGAGTCAGGGTTTCACAGGGAAAGCACCTCTGCAGGATAGGAAGCTGCTGTTGCTGTGTGTTGTCAAGTCAGTGCCAACTCACAGCGAGCGACCATATTTAGGGTTTTCAAGGCTATGAATCTTTAAGGAAGCAGAAAGCCTCATCTTTCTTCCTCAGAGCAGCTGGTGGATTTGAACCACTGACCTTGCAGTTAGAAGCCCAATGCATACCAGTCCTCCTTCATGATAGGAAGATGAGGGATATAAATTGCCAACTGATTTCCTTTAAAAGATCCCTGGTGGCACTGTGGGTTAGGCATTTGGCTGCTATCTTCAAACCTACCAGTCCCTGCACAGGCAAAAATGAGGCTCCATACTTTGGACTTACTATCAGGAGGTACCAGTCGCTGGAGAAGGAGATCACGTTTAGTAAAGTGGAGGGTCAGAGAAAAAGAGGAAGACCCCGATGAGATGGATTGACACGGTAACAGCAGCAATGGGATCAGGTGTAGCACTGATTGTGAGGATGGCCCAGGACCAGGCAGCCAGTGTTTTGTTCTGTTATGCATACTACGGTCACTATGAGTTGGTACCGACTCAATGGCACCTAACAACAACAATGACAACTCCATAAAGATTTACAGTCTCAGAAACCCCATCTAAGGTCACTGTGAGCCCAGATTCACTTGAGGGCAGTGGTAGGGACTTCCTTTAATGTTCTTTTCTTCCTTTCCTTGTATGGTAGGAAATAAACTAATCCAAGTTTAGTTCACAAAATATGTTTTATAAATTTCTTGGCTGAAATTCAGAAGTTATTTTTTTATTCCAGAGAAGAAGAATACAATATCTAGAACAGGAGAAGCCACTTGCTGATGAGTCGCTTCTCTGAGTCTCTGTTTTCTCATTGGCAAATCTGAATAAAAGTAGTCCAGGAGTTTAGTGAGGAGGAGGGGAGTTACCGAATGTGTAGCGCTTGCTCATACTAAATATAGGCACCTAACACATTGTTGTTGTTGTTAAGTACCGTGGAGTCAATTCCGACTCATGGTGACCCTGCACAGGGTTTCCGAGGCTGCAAATCTTTACAGGAGCAGAATGCCTCCTCTCTCCCCCGTAGAACTGCTAGTAGTTTGGAACTGCTGAACTTGAGGTTGGCAGCCTGACCAATATTGACTGCAAAGGCTATGATGATGTGAGAATTAGAAATATGAATGAACATATTTTTTTAGACATTGTTGTTGTTAAGTGTCATCAAATCTGTTCCAACTCACAACAATCCTTTATATGGTTTCTGAGGAGCAGCTGGTGGGTTAGCAGCAGTCCAGTACTTATCCTACAGTGCCACACCAGGACTATAAACATCTTTAAAGTTTTCAGCTTAAATCCAGGAACTGTCCAAAATCCGTTTTCATAGCTAGGGTAGTCTGTCAGTATTTCAGAATCAGACCTCCAGCCTTGCCGCACCTGCAGTCTTTCCCTGATTGCCACTTCTAACTTGAACCAAAGTTTCTCTGATCTCTATCCTGGACTCATTTCTGATAATTCTGATATTCACATTAACAGCCTTCAAACACTAATGATTCCCTGTTCCTGAATTTCCCAACATTTGACAATCACAACCTGCTGCAGCACACCTTCGCCTTGCTGCTCTTCATAGCTGCTCACATCCAAAATTCAAAATGTTAAATCAAGTGTTCCTATCCGACATCGTAAACTCCTAATCCCCTCATAATTCTGCCTTTACTCGTTGCCATCAATGTGAATATCCCCTTCCTGTCCCTTTAAAATCTCCTAGATTTTATTTGTTTGTTTATTGAGTTGCCTGTTTATCTGTAACCAAAATGTGGAGGCATAATGCTAAACGCTATCAGTCAAAAAACAAAATACAGTCTCTACCCTTAAGGTGAATAACGCAGACCATAGACGAATCAATGCATTTGAATTATGGTATTGGTGAAGAATATTAAAAATACCATGGACTTCCAGCAAAACAAATCTGTCTTGGATAAACCCAGAATGCTCCTTAGAAGCTAGGAATACAAAGCTTCATTTCTCATACTTTGGATGTATTAGCAGGAGGGAAAAGTCCCTGGAGAAGGACATCATGCTTGGGAAAGTGGAGAATCCCAATCAGATGGATTGGCACAGTGGCAGCAGTAATGGGCTCAAACGTAACAACTGTGAGGATGGCACAGGACCAGGCAGTGTTTCGTTCTATTGTGCTTAAGTTCACTGAGTTCGAATTGACTAGACAGCATCGAACAATAGCAATAACCGTCCTTAAGGTATTCCTGATCTAATGAAGAAGGCAATCTACTAAAGTAAGAATGAGACAATGTAGGAAGGGTCATGGTGAAGGTATGTGCTGACTTCTTCAGAAGTAAAGATCAGTAGACGAATTTTCTGGAGCAAATGATCCTTAGGTCTTAAAAGACAAGTTAGATTGACTACATGTAGATGCAGGTTGGTGGTTCAAACTCACTAGCCACATCTCAGAAACTCTATAGAGAGTCACTATGGGTCAGAACCAATTCGATGGCACTTAACAACAACAACAGATGTAGTAAAAGGTTATAAGTACTTCTAGGGCTTGCAATGCTTCAAAGGAACACCAAGTAGTTGAATACAGCTTCAATATAAGGTGTGTTGGAAGAAGCACAGCCAGAATGCTCCTTGGAGGCCTGGATGGCCAACCTTCATCTCTCAAACTTTGGACATATTGTCAGGAGGGGGCAGTTGCTGGAGAAGGATATCATGTTTGGTAAGGTGGAGGGTCAGAGAAAAAGAGGAAGACCCCCAGCAAGATGGATTGGCAAAGTGGCAGCATCAGTGGGCTCAAGCATGGCAACAATTGTGAGGTTGGCCCAGGATTGGGCAGTGTTTCCTTCTATTGTACATAGGGTCGCTATGTGTCGGTACCAACTCAATGACACTTAACAACAACAACAACAACATAAGGTGAGAGATGTTGGAAGTAATAAGGAACATGGACCTAGGAAAGTAATCAGGGTTCAGATTATAGAGGTGTTTGTGCATTCTACCAAAGAGTCATATGATCGGATTTGTTAGATGCGCCAGACTGCAAAGCCGTTTGAACTGCAAGGTCGGTGGTTCAATCTCACCAGTCACTCCTTGGAAATCCTATGCAGGGTCTTTATGGGTCAGAACTGACTCGATTGCACTTAAAAACAACATGACAGTTAAAAAGAAGACTCTGGCAACATTGGGGAAGAGGAACAGCCAGGACATGACTTAAGTGGTCATTGCACTTACCTAAGATTTGAGGGTCTAGACCAAGGCAGTTACTAACTCAGATTCTGGAGTTTCCTCCACTTTCTTCTCTGGTTGACCTCAGCCTATTCGACTACCAACAAAATAAACTAATCACTATTATGATCAAGTCTGTTCTGATTCACAGCAACCCATAGAATTGTGCCATAGAGTTTCTAATGTTCTAAATCTTTATGGAAGCAGACTGCCACATCTTTCTCCTGAGGAGACACAGGTGGGTTCAAACTGCCAACATTTTGTTCACAAGACAAGTGCTTAAGCACTGCAACAGGGCTTCCTCTGGTCTCTCATGCTAATCCTGATTTTGCTAAGCATTCCAAAAGTCTTAAAAAACAAACAAACAAAAAACCATATCCTTTGGCTCAATAATTTCATGTCCTGGAATATAACTGAGAGAAATTCTCAAAGACGGGTATATAAAAAGTGAAGATCACTATAAAGACTTAGAAATAGCTTAATTAAACAATAAGAGAAAATTATATATATAAATTTCAATATATGATATTTGATACAAGCATTAAAATGATAATAGAATTGGAGTTAGCTATTAAACTAAAATGCCTCAATTGCTATATTGAGTAATTTGTAAAGATTCTCAAATAAGATTTCTTCTCAGTAGACCTGGTATTTTCCACCATTATTATTTGAACTCCCATCTCCCTTAGGTCCTCAGTTTCAGGATGTTGGCATTGGTCTGAAGATAACTATGACCATCTTAATTGCTGCACTACATTTTTCTCCATAAAGTACCCTTGCTTTGAGGGATTTTCTTTAGGAGTCCTCAATCTTCTATCAGGCTTACAGCAGGCTGACCTTTTCCCCCCAAAATGCTAACTTAAATACTGTAAAACCAACAGCTTTAATTTGATTTCTGCAGCTGGCCACACCAGACTTACATTTATGATCTGTAGCCTAGCGAAAGTACTTCTAATGCATTTCATCAATCATAGACTGAAGATGAAGTGCCAGAGATAAAGATCTATTCATCATTCATTCATTCACTGAATAATATTGAGTGGATAGTCTGTGTATGACTCTTTAGGGTAGTAAGATGGGAGGAACCACATAGGTACTCGCTTCTATTTGCTCTAAGCCATTCCCTGTATGTACCCATAGTGCCCAACTCAGAAGCTGACACATAAAAGGGATTCAGAAATTATTAGGTAAATAAATACTTGAATGAGTACTTGTCAGGAATAGGTAAGGCAAGAGAAAATGCTGATTTGAAAGGAGAAGATAATGCTTGATATTAGACATATTGACTTTAAAGATGCAGGGGTCATTTGGAAAGTGCCAGCTTTATTGAAAATATAAAACAGGTTCAGAAAGGTGCAAGCAATGACATACATTTAGAAGCATAGAGGCAATAATTGTCAGACAGTAGAGTTCTTCAAGAAGAACTATAGAAGAGAAAGAGGGTCAGAGACTTAGCCAAGGGCTTCAATCTCAGGTCCAGGAGTAAAAAGAGGCTGGATGAGAATGTGGATGGTGAATTTCTACCTCTGGTTGTCTCATTAGAAAGATCATAATTCTTGTGAAGATCAAGGCTTATCATTTTTGATCTTGAAATCATGGTGGTTTTGTTGTTGTTGTTAAGTGCCGTCTAGTCGGTTCCGACCCATAGCGACCCTGTATAGGGTTTCCGAGGGTGTAAATCTTTACAGGAGTAGAAAACCTCATCTTTCTCCCACGGAGCGGCTGGTAGTTTCGAACCGCTGACCTTAAGGTTCGCAGCCCAAAGGCTTATCATTTTTGATCTTGAAATCATGGTGGTTTACTTTACTCAAAATCTTAATACATTGGATTCCAGAAATCTAGGAAAATTTTCCAAGGAAATCATGCAAATAACCTAAAAGTTTTATATGTATAGAGTTTCTGTACTTAATTTCTTACAAAAAAATATCATATGCTTATAACTGCTTGGTTTTGTTTTGTTTTTGTAGAAATGGAAAAGCTGGTAATAAAATTTATATATGGAAATTCAAGTGGCCCTGATTAGCCAAAATAATCTTGAAAAATAGCAAAATAAAGTCAAAGGTCCAGATTTCAATAAAACTACAGTGATCAAAGAAATTTGGAAGACAACTATCGGGCCAACTGATTGGAAGAGATCCATATTTGTGCCCATTCCAAAGAGAGTTGACCCAATGGAATGTGGAAATCATTGGACAATCTCTTTGATAACCCCTGCAAGTAGAGATTTCTAAAGGTAATACAGAAACGTCTACAAGCATACATTGACAGAGAACTTCCAGAGGTTCAAGCTGGATTCAGAAAACGCCATGAAACAAGGGATATCATTGCTGGTGTCTGATGGATCTTGACTGAAAGCATAGAATACCAGAAAGATGTTTACCTGTGCTTTATTGACTATGCAAAGGCTTTCGATTGTGTGGATCATGACAAGCTATGGACAACATTGTGAAGTATGATATGAGTACTCTGGAACACTTAATTGTGCTCATGAGGAATCTGAACATGGACCAAGAGGCAGTTGTTCGAACAGAACATGGGAACACTGAATGGTTTAAAATTAAGAAAGGTGTGCGACAACGTTGTATTCTTTCACCATAATTATCCAACCTGTATGCTGAGCAAATAATCCGAGAAGCTGGGTTATATGAAGAAAAACATGGCATCAGGATTGGAGGAAGACTCCTTAACAACCTGTGATATGCAAATGATACAACCTTGATTGCTGAAAGTGAGAAGGACTTAAAATATTTACTGATGAAGATCAAAGAGCACAGCCTTCAGTATGGATTACATCTCAATGTAAAGAAAACAAAAATCCTCACCACTGGACCAATAAACAACATTCTTATCAATGGAGAAAAGATTGACGTTGTCAAAGACTTCATTCTTCTTGGATCAACTATCAGCAGTTGTGGAAGCTGTATTCAAGAAATCAAAGGATGTATTGCATGCATTAGGCAAATCTGCTTCACAAGACCTTTTTAAAGTGTTGAAGAGCAAAGATGTCAGCTTGATGACTAAGGTGTGCCTGACACAAGCCATAGTATTTTCAATAACCTCATATGCATGTGAAAGCTGGACAGTGAATAAGGAAGACTATAGAAGAATTGATGCTTTTGAGTTATGGTGTTGGAGGAGAATATTGAAAGTGCCATGGACTGCCAAAAAGTACCAAAAGATCTGTATTGGAAGAAGTGCAGCCAGAGTGCTGCTTGTAGGTCAAGATGGCCAAACTACGTCTCTCATACTTCGGACATTGTCAGGAGGGACCAGTTGCTGGAGAAGGATATCATGTTTGGTAAGGTGGAGGGTCAGAGAAAAAGAGGAAGAACCCTAACGAGATGAATTGGCCAAGTGGCAGCATCGATGAACTCAAGCATGGCAACAGCAGTGAGGTTGGCCCATGGTCGGGCAGTGTTTCATTCTGCTGTGTATACATGGTCGGGCAGTGTTTCATTCTGCTGTGTATAAGGTTGCTATGAGTTGGTACCAACTCAATGGTACCTAACAACAACAGTGATCAAAGCAGTGTGGCACTGGTAGAAGAGTAGGCACAATGATCAATAAATTAGAATCAAGAATTCAGAAATAAACTCATGTATCTATAGCCAATTAATTTTCAACAAGAATTCTAACTCCTTTCCATTGAGAAAAATAGTCTCATCCATAAACGGTGCTGGGACAACTGACTTGCCGCACATAAAAGAATGAATTTAGGCCAATACCCCTCATACCACGTACAAAAATTAAATGGACCCCTGGCCTAATATAAGAACTAAAACCAGGTTGTTAATGAGTCATCTTCCAATGCTAATGACACATTTTCTTCATATAATCCAGTTCTTCAATTTATTTGTACAGCACACAGATTGAATAAATATGGTGAAAGAATACAACCCTGGCACACACCTTTCCTGACTTTAAACCATTCAGTATCCCCTTGTTCTGTTTTAACAGCTGCCTCTTGGTCTGTGTACAGGTTCCTCGAGAGCACAATTAAGTGCTCTGGAATACCTATTCTTTGCAATGCTATCCATCCTTTACTATAATCCACACAGTCCAATGCCTTTGCATGGTCAGTAAAGCAAGAAAACATCTTTCTGATATCCTATGCTTTTAGCCAAGATCCACCTGACATCAGAAATGATTCCCCTCATTCCACATCCTCTTCTGAATACAGTTTGGGTTTCTGGAAGCTCCCTGTCAATGTACTGTTGCATCCATTTTTTAGTTATCTACTGCAAAATTTTACTTGCATTTGATATTAGTGATATTGTTCAATGATTTTCACATTCCATTGGGTCACCTTTCTTTGGAATGGACTCAAATATGGATCTCTTCCAGTTGATTGTCCAAGTTGCTATCCGACTCATAGCAACCCTGTCTAGAGTTTCCCAGAAGCAACTTGTGGGCTTGAAGTTCAATTCAACTTTGTGATCCAGTGCTTATCTTACAGCACCACGCCAGTTCTCCTAGCCACGAATAAGATTTGTATTATGTGTTTGCTTTATGTAAATATTCCCTATAAGTGAGATTATATGATAGGGGTCCTTTTGTGTCTGATTTATTTCATTCAGCATAATGTTTTCAAAGTTCATCTGTATCATAACCTATATCAGAATTTCATTTCTCTTCATGGTTGACTATTAGTCCATTGTATGTATATACCACATTTTATTCAACTATTCATCTTTTGAAGGACAGTTGGATTGTTTACATCTTTTGGCTATTGTGTCAAGTGCTGTGGTGAGCATTGGTGTCCATGTGTTTGTGGCTCTATTTCCAAGTCTCTTGGGTGTATAGCATTCCTAGAATTGCTGAGTCATATGAATGTTTTATGCTTATTTTTTTGAGGAACCATTGAACTATTTTCCTATTGGCTAAACCATTTTACATTTCCACCAGTAGCACTGCAAGACAGTTACTTTCTGCACTTCTTCATTAACGCTTGTTAGCTTTTGTGTTTCTAATGATAGTCATCCTATTAGGCATGACCCCACTCATCTGTCAGTTTCCAGTACTGTGGTGGCTTGCATGTTTCTGTGATGCTGAAGACTATGTGACAAGTATTCCTCTCGCCACACTTGTATCCTTTAAACCATACTTATTTTTCAATCTGTCTGCTGAACACATAGTAAGAGAAACTGGATTACATGAAGAAGAATGTGGCAGCAGGATTGTGGGGAAACTCAACAGCATTCAATATACAGGTGACACAATCTTGCTTCTGAGTGTGACCAGGACTTGAAACATTTAACTGATGAAGATCAAAGGTTACGGACTTTAATATGGATCACACTTCAACACAAAGAAAACAAAAATCCTCACAACTGAACCAATAAGTAACATCTTGATAAATGGGGAGAAGATTGAAGTTGTCAAGGATTTTATTTTATTTGGGCCCACAATCAACGCTCATGGAAACAGCAGTCAGGAAATCAAAGGATATATTGCTACATGTGTTTTAAAGCAAACAAGTCACTTTGAAGACTAAAGTGTGCCTGACCCAAACTATGACAATTTCAATCATTTCATATGCATGTGAGAACTGGACCAAAGAAAGACCAAAGGAGAACTGATGCCTTTGAATTATGGCGCTGGTGAAGAATGTTGAACAAATCTGTCTTGGAAGAAGTACAGCTAGAATATTCCTTAGAAGCCTAAATAGGAGACTACACCTCATGTACTTAGGAAATGACACCAAAAGGAACCAGTCCCTGGAGAAGGATATCATGCCTGGAAAAGTAGAGGGTCAATGTAAAAGAAGAACACTCCCAATGAGACAGGCTGTCACAGTAGCTGTCAGAATCGTCTCAAACATAGGAATGATTGTGCAGGTAGTCCAGGACTGGGCAGTGTTTTGTTTTGCCAACATGGGCTGACTGTGAGTTTGAACCAAGGCACTGGCTCCTAACAATAAAAGGTTAAGGTAGAATTCATAGGTGGTACAAAGAGTGGTAAAAAGCAGCAGCGAGAACTTCGAGCAGCAGCGAAACGTGTAGTGAGGAGCTCCAACAACAACAACACGGAACACTGGGCCACAAGGCTGTTTAATGGAAAGCCTCATCTCTCTCACGCGGAGGGCCTGGTGGATTTGAGCTGCTGACTGCGGGGTTCGCAGCCAGATTTTTAACTACTACACTACCAGGCCTTCCACCTTTAAGATGGCGGATCCCATAGACGTGTAGTGAGGAGCTCGGTCAACAACAACACAGAATACTGGGCCAAGAGGACTCATGAGATGGTGTTGGAACTCTGTAACAAATATAAAGGTATGTTTGGAGGTTCCGAGGGTTTATAGCTGGGGAATTTGCAGGAGAATCCAGAAAT
>NW_006408524.1:32563497-32608075 GCF_000296735.1 Chrysochloris asiatica | reverse complement strand
TTTATTTCAAATACCTTCTTTAGACAGCATAAGAGATGACTATACACATGAACCTCGCCAGATGGAACACATAGAAATCAAATTGACTACATCTGTGGAAAGAGAAGATGGAAAAGCTCCATATCATCAGTAAAGTCTGCCAGGGGCAGACTGTGGAACAGACCATCAATTACTGATTGTAAGAAGTGCAGCCAGAGTGGTCCTTGGAGGCCAAGATGGCCAAACTTTGTATCTCATACTTCAGACATATTGTCAGGAGGGAGCTGGAGAATGATATCATGTTTGGTAAGGTGTAGGGTCAGAGAAAAAGAGGAAGACCCCCAATGAGATGGACTGGCGAAGTGGCAGCATCGATGGATTCAAGCATGGCAACCGTAATGAGGTTGGCCCAGGATCAGGCAGTATTTTATTCTGCTGTCCATAAGGTCACTTTGAGTCTTATGCTGGTCTTTCTAAAGGAAATGTTTGTCACACATGAGACTCAGAGGAAAACATTGAGTCTTGGAGACTTGCTCCATCCACACTAATAGAACCATAATTCAAACCACATATCTTCCTGGTTCTAAGGCTTCTGATCTTAATCCTTGTGCCTCTCAACAAGCATGAAAAAGCATGAACAAATGGAAATCGTACACACAGAGACAGATAATAGTTACCTGCTTTTATCTCTGCAAGGGAGTACATATTATATAGTGTAATTGAATTATCTTTCATAAAGTAATGAGTTTAATTTGAAGAATACCATGCATATATTGTTGTTGTTAAGTGCCATTGAGTCAGTTTCAATGAATAGCTTCCCTGTACAAGGTTTCCAAGAAGTGGCTGGTCAGCTTGAACTGCCGACCTTGCGGTTCAAACTGACTTTACAGTCCAGAGCATCAACTAACAGCACCACACCAGGACCCCACCATGCACGTAAGGTACCTACCTCATTTGCTTGCCAAATTACCTTTCATGGGTAGTAAACAACAATGAGTCTTCATGGTAAAGAGTTTTTCCTGATACCAATTTCCAGATGCAACAGTGTATATAGAATGTAGTTAACATAAATGCATTGCATTACTAGTCCATATTCCCTATGTTTTGTCACACAGTTAAAAGGCACATTTAGTGAAAAATGCAGAATAGCAATCTAGTTGCTGCTATACCATTTAAGCAAATAGATTTTTCAGAAGAAATTGCAGATTTTACAATAGTCTGTCTTCTCATTGGGACACATTATCATATACAGGAGCTCTGGTGGTGCTAAGGAGTAAGCATTGCACTGTTAACCAAAAGGTTGGTTTTTCAAACCCACCAGCTGCCTATGAGGAAGAATGAGGAGGTTGTCTGCGCCTATAAAGATTTATAGTCTCAGAAGTCTTATATAGGTGGTTTTGGGAGATCATATACCTTCTTGTTCCCTCAGAATTGGAATCAAGTATAGAGTCTCTCTTTCCACTTTCAACCCTGAGATTCTGGCCTCTCCTTAAGGCAATAGGCGCAGAGGTGGCAGAGACAAGAGACAGTCATCTTATTCCCCAGTGTCCTTAAAATCTCCCCTGTGGATCATTATCTCCCCTGGAAGAAACACTGAAAAGTATATGGAAGAAGAGCATTTTAAAAACTGCAAGTCCATCGACAGCATTCCAAGAGCATCCAGATTTCTGACATGATCAACAGTACCAACTGGCTTGGCTACACAAATCGTGTAACATGGAAAGAAATGAGAGGCAGTGAGCATTACTATATGCTCCCTTCTTTGTCTTTTTTCTCCCCAGCGTATCCTTCTATCTTGAGACTTAGTGATTATCTGTGGAGAAACACAGACAGAAGGGTGACTCCTTAATAAAGAAGCTGGTCCTGCTGCTTTTTGACCCCTTAGCAGTGCAAACCAGTCTGCTTGGGGCTATGGCTCTGACCATTAGTCTTGGCCTAACCCACAAGCTGGCACATTAGCCCTCGACCCTGCTGGAAGCACATCTCTTAGTTATTTGCTTTTTCCCTCATTAACATTTATAGTTCCTCCCTAGGACCAGGTCAGAAGTTCCCCAGTTTGGGAAACATGATTAATCTCTGAAGAGAGGCTCCCTCTAGGTCAGCACATCCAGTCCTGTAGGTACAGTGCTGTAAGCTTTTGCTGGGGAGTCTCCAAGGAAACCATTGCTATTTGTGACTCTGTTTGGAGCTCAAGAAGTAATTCTTACCTGCTTTAGCAAAACTGACAGTGTCATGACAGCTTCGAGAGGCTGTCGTTTCCACGACGAGAGATTCTGTAAATCGATTATTAATGAGGCACTGCCATATTTTAAGTGGCTCTGTTCTTTCAGGGAGCGTGTTTATATTTAATTATTGAAATGTGAACTGCGCAATGGCACAATAGCACAAAAGTCAGCTATTATCCCCCCAAAATGGTTCAAAAATCAATCTTCATTCCAGAACCTGTAATAAAAAAATAAAAAAATAGCAATTTATTGAGAAAAACTAAGGATTCCTGTGTCAGAAAAGCTATCATTAGTTGTGCTAAAACTAATATGTACATATTTTTAAAGAGAAATGTGTGTAATTATGCAAAAGAATTTTAAGTACTTAGTGAATGGAGGACCCACTGAATTGTCACTATCATTGGTAGTTTGACATTTGCCCTGTTTTTGCCTGTCATACCAACCGTGGAGACAGCTGTTATTAGAGATGTGTATGAATAGTTAAAAAAAAAAAAAATTCTGCCCGTGTTTCCCTACTTCCACCCCTTCTTGAACGTGATTAGTTTGTGCTGACAAAGTTTTGACTCTATGGTTTCAAGATGTTTGCTTATGAGCTGCTTTGGAAATTATGTGATTGAGGGACATTAAAGAGTGGGAGAGTGAGGTAACAAGAAAACCTTTCCAGTTGATACAGTGACCCCAGAATTTCTATTTCTATATGAAAGGGACTGACTGGGGCAATGCATCAATCAGTGTTCCCCAGAGAAACCAGAACCAATAGGATATTTCTATATATAAGGTAAGTCAAAATGTCATAGAAATTTTTACTAAACAAAAATCTCAAAGTGAAGCTATTATTTCTCAACATATTCTCCATGTAGGGTCTACACACTTTGCAAGGCAGTGTTCCATCTCAACAATCCTTCCCCCAAAGACTTCTGTGCTCTTGACACCATGTAAATCTAATCGGCAGCTTGGGCTTTCCTGAAGGATTCATACTGTGTTCCATTTCAAGGTTACTTGAGTTTGGGGAACAAAAAGAAGTCTGACTGAATGGGGCAAGATCAAGGCTGTAGGGTGTATGGGATAAGATTTCCCAATGAAATTCTCATAAGACAACCCTTGCTACCCTGTAAGAATGAGCAGGTGCATTGTGGTGATGGGGGTGGGGGTGGGGGGCAGGAAATCCTTGTCACAACTTTCCTGGCCTTTTTCTCACCAGTTCAATTTTCAATTTTCTTAACATTCTTCATAATATGTCCTTGTGATCATCCTGTGTCCTTGGATCTATCAAGGTTACCCATTTGATATCATAAAAAGCAGTCACCATAGCTTTCTGCGATCACCTTGAATTTAACTGCAGTTCCCTTTGGAAGCCACTGTTTTGACTGGACCTTGCTCGCTGGTAAATCAAGACAACTCAGTCCAATTACATTTCATTCTATAAAATCGTCTTCAATAGCTGTGATCTTGCTTAAAAGACTGATGGAAAGGTTAGTCCTTCAAGCTAGCTGATCTTCATGCAAAGCTTTTGGAGCCTGTTTAGTTGAAAGCTTGCTGAGGCCAAGATACTCACTTAAAACTGAAAATGAGAGCCATGCTAAAATCATGTGAGATAGCAACTTTAGTAGCTATCCTATCAACGATAATTATAAGGGCTTCTGCTAGTTTCTGGAATGCAGCCTAAATTTCTTTATTCATTGAGGTTAATGGTCTTCCCTCTCTAGGCTCATCTTTGAGGTCTTTCCTACCTTCCTTAGAATACTTGGTCCATCTAACTATTGTTTTCTGTAGGACAGCATCCCCATAACTTTCTGCAAAGATTCAATGACTTGAGAAGATATTCATTTGAGTTTTGTTAAAATTTTAATGTTAGCCTTTGCCTAAATTTCACCCCCCCCCCCCATGGCACAAAAAGTATCTTTTGTTTCCAAAAACACCTAACAAGACTGAAACAATTGTATTACTGAGAGAACTTGTCTGCTATTCCCTGATAACAGAGACATCTTTAAACACATTGTGTTTGGAATAAACCTATCTGTGTATGAACTGGAACCCTTGTAGCAATTCTTTCTGACTTTTGCTCCTCTCTGTGTGTATGTATGTATTTATAAGCATACCTATCCTTCGCTCTAGATAGATTTCTTTTTTATAATTGGCTTGCCCAAGTTTGGAACAGGTAAGTTCAAAATCCATACATTTACCTATGACTGAATAATCATACTCCTAGACATGTATTCAAGAAAAACGTAAATTTACACAAAATGTGTACATGAATGTTCATAGTAGCTTTATTTGTAATATCAAAAAATTGGAAATCACCCAAAAGCCCTTCACTGAGTAAATAAAGACATTATGATACATCCATATCATGGAATAATATTCAACAATAAAAGGAAACAAACTGTTGATATAACTACTTGCATGAATCTCAATGGAATTATACTGAGTTAAAAAGCTAATCCCAAAAGGTTTCATACTGCATTATTCCATGATAATAATAATAATTTTATTCTGTTTTTAATGACAAGATTGAAGACATGGAGAACAGAGTAATCATCACCGAGAGTTAGGATGAGTTGTAGGGGGTTGTGGGAAAGGTGAAGGAAGGTTGAGGCCTTAGAGGGGTAGCAAGAGGGACAGATCAGTTCTGTATGTGGTTGTGATTAATGGAATCTGCACACGTGATGCAATTGTACAGAATCCAACACATAGACACAAAATTGAGTGTGTATAAAACTGGTGCAATCTTTAAAAGTCTGTGGATTACATCAATGACAATTTCCAGGGTTTGATATAGTTCTGTAGTTGTGTGATCATTACGTAAGTTGTCACCTTTGAGGGTAACTGGTTGAAGAATATATGGGACCTCTCTACACTATATTTGCAACTTCCAATGAATATATGATTATTTGAAAATGCAAAGTTTACAGTAAACCAAACTAACTACCATCAAGTTGATTCTGACTCGTAGTGACCCTATACTGAGATTGGTTCTGAAACTGTGAATCTTTACCGCAACAAACACCTTCATCTTTTTCACATGAAGCAGCTCTGGTGTTTGAACTGTCAATCTTGAGGTTAACAGCCCAAGGTCTAACTCACAGCACCACCAGGGTCCTTACAATAGTGGATCCAAACTGGGACCATTAGCTTGGGACAAATTATTTTTCTCTAAACACGCTGGGGGGGATGAACGTATAATGAGAAGATACTTGTCACAAGGTCTTTACTTTCTGCTGTATGTCAGTTCATAAGCTATGCCATGAATCGTACTGTTGACAAAATGCTAAAATCAAGATCTCATTGCAACCTGTGTGGAACTCAGAGGATGATTTTATTTTTCAAATTCTGTTTTTAAGTTTTTAAAAAGTGTTATTTTTCCGTACATTGTTTCTTGTTGTTGGTGCTATTAAGTGCCACCGAATTGATTCCAACTCATAACAACTCTGTCATGGTTTCCAAGGAGCAACTGGTGGGTTTGAACCTCTGACCTTGTGGTTGGCAGTCCAATGCTTATCCTACAGCATCATGCCAGGATATAATTATTCCAAAATAAACTATTAAAAATATAAAGCCACCTTCTGAGAAGTAAATTGTTTTTCCAATTAGTATTTGATACTTTGGGGTAGCAAATGTGTGAGTGCTTTCTGCTGTAGCATCCTTCATACTTTCCTATATATATATTTCAAAAATGAATAACTAGTACATACAAAGGGCATTGGACCAGAAACTTGAATTCCTGCAGTGTCCATCCAAAGAGACTCGATCTAAGGCCCTCTAAGTTAGAGTTCAAATAAAATGTCCTGAACAGATTTTGATAAGCAGCCTCATTTAGAAACTCCTGGCCTAGAAGATGCTGAAGTAACCTCCTTACAGATATAGAATGATAAGATGTCCTAGATCTACTTGCAAGATTTAATTTTGACTCTCGTGTGTTTCTTCATGATGATACTTGGGATGCTTGGGAGATAGACATCATGTGAGGCTTTTCTGGTCTTATTTTTTCCTCCGCTGGTCATATGATGGCAGTCTTGATTTTCCTTTCACCTCATTTTTTTTGTCTTTTTATTTCTCCAATGAACATATGCACTGTAATCTTTATCCGTGACTCTTATTCTTTCCATAAGGTTTGAAATTCTAGGCCAGTCTTCATAATGTATTAGTTTACATTATACTCGTTAGACACTTGGCTTTTATTGACCCAAGTACTTCATTCATCAGTGAGACAGTATATTCTGATTCAAGAGTTTACACAAATTTCTAGAGCTTGCTTTAACAGGTGATGATTTGAAGTATTTCAAGTATTGTTTGGGTCCTTACAAAGAATCCTTGACATTGGGGCTGCTGGCTGTTTGATTTGGAGCATGGGTGTTTAGATAATGACCACCCAGGCAGTAGAGAGAGGTCATGACCTGTACCACCCTGTATTAGAGGATTGGGAATGACTCAGGAGATTCATTCTCAACATTTGGAGATGGTCATGGTGCTCACCTTGAATACTTCTCCATCTACTCTTCTTTCCTTTTCCTTGGCAATATCCTATTCCTTCTCCTTTGGCTTCGTAAGTCTAATATTTGCTCCGTCTGGGGTTCTGGCTGCTTCACAACTCAATTTTGGGAAGGTCTCAGCCTAAGGTGCTATCTGACAGAACTGAAAACATTCAGGGGTATCTGCATTTTCATGAGATGCTGTTTTGTATTGTTACTGGGATGAAGGGAGGAAAGTAGAGAGATCATTAGCCTTGATTTCACTGCCTCCTTTCTCGTTTGTTGCCTTGTTTCTGGGGAGTCCTGGCGTGGCACTATAGGATAAGCACTGGACCACAAAGTCAGTTTGAATCGCAAGGTCAGCTGTTCAAACTCACCAGCCGCTCCTAGGAAACCCTATACTGAGTCATTATGAGTCAAAACCTACTCAGCACTTACAACAACAACTGGGATCTAAATATTCCTGGGTGATGCAAACAATGTGGTTGGCTACTAACCCAAAGTATGGAGGTTCAAGTTCATCCAGAAGTACCTAGGAAGAAAGGCCTTTTGATCTCCTTCTGAAAAACCACTATGAAGCTCAGTTCTATTTGGACATACATGGGGTTGACAAGACTTACAATCATCTCAGTGGCAGCGTATTTAGTGGGGAAATTTTTTTTTTTTTAAGTTTTTTTGTGTGAATTGAGTGACAGTTTATATGGGAGAACATCAGCTTTACATTCATCCTATTGTATTTTGTTTCATTGCAAGGATTACAATCCCCTCCATGCATCATCATTCAACAGCATTTGCTTCCATTCTGTGGTGAGAGTTTTTGTTGTTATTATTGGGATTTTAAGGGTTTTTGAGTCTCAGCATCTTCTGGGATGAGACCTTTAATATCCTTACTTTAATCCTTTGATAAAAGGGAATACATTTCTAAATTGATAACAAAACTACAATTTTATTCAACAAAAGCTATTCAATAGAATTTCCTAAATCAGTGCAAAGAATTTGATAGAGACCCCTTAGCAGTATGGGTGTGGGTATAGCCTTGGCTTTAGTGTCATTTGTATCCCATTTTGTGAATTCTCTTGTCGGTGTTCAGTTTCATTCTTGTTCCATATCCTGGGATGTTACTTTCTTTTCTCTGGACTCACACCCTCATCCTTAAAAATATCTCAAAAGTGCCATGTACTTTTCAAGTATCGTCCTATTTAACCCTCTAAGCAACCCTAATGAGGCAGGAACCATCTTATATATTTTACAGATGCAGAAGTATAAAAAAGAGACCCTGGTGACACCACAATTAAATGCCCAGCTGCCAGCCAAAAGATTGGCTGTTTGATCCTACCCAGCAACCCCCAGGAGAAAGAACTGGCACCTACTCCCATAAAGATTACAGGCTATGGGGTAGTTCTGCTCTGTCTGGATCAGTCTGACAGCTCCCAACAACTAGGTGCAAAGGATTTAAGCAATTCAAAAGATCACAGCTAGAAAGCAATTTAGAGTGAATTCAAACCCAGTTCCATATAGTATAATATTTAATATACACAAAAAGATTTAATACATACAAATATACATATATGTATATATATAGGAGCTCTGGTAGCATAGTTGTTACGAATCGGGCTGCCCAACCACAAGGTCAGCAGTTCGAAACTACCAGCTGTTTCACAGGAGAAAGATGAGGCTTTCTGCTCCCGTAAAGATTTACAGCCTATGAAACCCCTGTACAGTGTCGCTATGAGTTGGAACAGACTCCACGGCACATAACAACAACATATATACACACATACATACATATACATGTACATATATATATATATACACATATATGTACGTATATGACATTGTAAGGGAAGCACCAGATGGCTAACCGCAAAGTCAGCTGTTCAAACCCACAAGTGCATCTTCAGAAAACCTATACAGGTTCACTATGAGTCAGAACTGACTCAGCAGCACAGTTGAGTCAACAACAACATAGTAATACAACAACAACATAATAATAACAATAAATTGAGCAATGTAAAATTATCATTCAACCTAGGAGCTAAAACAGCAATATTCTCTAAACGAGGACTCTATGATGTCTTCTTTATGAACTTGTTCAATCTTCTCTTTGGGAGGAATTGTAATCATTTTTAGAGTTGTGTTACAGCTAATACATATGTAAAATGCCTACCACCAAGCAGTTAACCCCAGAAGCAGCTTTTCTGTCAGTGTTTGCTTAGGAGGTAGCTAGCTCTACATTTCTCTCTTCCTTGCTTTGGGTTTTCAAGTTTTACCTCTTTAAGCTATCTTCTCTACCTCGGGTTTGTCATTTGCCCATAAATGTAACTTGTTGAGTGAATCCTGGATTCCATGTTACAATCTGTATATAATTTCTCTTGCATTAGGGTAGTTCTTATTGAGCCACGTTAAGGTTACCTTGGACTGAGCTCTACTATCTCCAGATATTCAGCATTCATAAGTGAACAGATCCTCTTACATGGTTTGGAAATCCAAAGGAACTAAAAGGAAATTTTCTAGACTGTTTTCTGAATTCTAGTCACTAGGGCCACAACTCATCTGTCAATTTGTCATATTGTGGTGACTTGCATGTTGCTGTTATGCTGAAAGCTATGCCACCAATATTTTAAATATCAGCAGGATCATCCATGGTGAACAGGTTTCTGTGGAGTTACTAGACTAAAACAGACTGGGAAAAAGGAGAGGCAGACCAGTGCTGAATGGTTGGAATCTTAGGAATAGCAGCAAATCATTGTCAAATATAGTGCTGGAAGATGAGACCCTCAAGTAGGAAGGCACTCAAAATTCGACTAGAGAAGATCTGAGTCCTCAAAGAACAGTGTCCATAATCATGTGAATGTGTATAGATTCAATTAACCACAACCACACAGAGAACGGATCTGTATACACAAAGATCCTTCTTGCTAACCCTCTAAGGTCTCAACATTCCTTCACCTTTTCCGCAACACCCAACTCATCCTAACTCTTGGTGATCATTAATCTCTTCTCCATGTCTTTAATCTTGTCATTAAAAATAGAATAAAACTATTATTATCATGGATTAATACAGTATGAAACCTTTTGGGATTAGCTTTTTAATTCAGTATAATTCCACTGAGATTCATCCAAGTAGTTGTATCAACTGTTTGTGCCCTTTTATTGCTGAATATTATGTCATGATATGGATGTATCATAAAGTCTTTAGTCACTCAGTGAAGGACTTTTGGGTGATTTCCAATTTTTTGATATTACAAATAAACCTACTATGAACATTCATGTACACATTTTGTTAAGTAGAAGATTAACAAGCTTAATTTGTATTTTGGAGGTAATATTACGGTGGTATTTGTTATGTGCCATAGAGTTGGTTCCCATTCAGTGATCCAGTATAGGATTTCTGAGACTATAAATCTTTTCAGGAGCAGAAAGACTCATCTTTCTCCCTCAGAGCAACTGGTGGGCTACAACTGCCAACCTTGTGGTTCCCAGTCCAGTGCTTATCCTACAGAGCTCCCTGAGATTATGGTCAAGTTATCTAGAAATGAGTGTCAGATGTTTAGAAAGAGGAGAAATTTCAGTTTTTTTCCATTGATAAGTGGATTTCCTCTGCTGCAGCCTGAGCTAATCATTTTGTCAATATTACCTGTTATTGTTGTCTACTGCCACCAAGTCAGTTCTGACGCATAGCGACCCCGGATAGGGTTTCTGAGGAGCGGCTGGTGGGTTTGAAAGCCCCAACCTGGCGGTTAGCAGTCCAGAGCTAATCGTACAGTGCCATATCAGGATTCCTAAACCTACCTGTATTAGAATGCAGCTATGAAAACTGTGATCGTCTCTCATTGCTACTGTAAGAAATTACTACAAAATTAGTGATTCCAAGCAATACAATTTTATTATGTTAACGTTCTGAATGCATTCCAAGATGGAGTATACTGAACTAATGCACTGTTGGTTAATGTACCAGGCTGCAAAGCCATTTGACCTATAAGGTCTGCAGTTCAAGCTCACCAGCTACTCCTTGGAAACCCTATACAGAGTCACTATGAGTCGGAATCGACTCGACGGCACTTGACAACAACAACAACAACAATAATCATAGGGACTTGAATGTCTCCAGAGGTTCTAGGGGTGACCCATTTCTGCCTCTGCTAGTTTCTAGAAACCATCTCCCCAGTCTGCAAAACCAGTAGTATAGTTTCTTCAAATCTTTCTCTCTCTCTGACCCCTTAGTCACATTTCCTTTTCTGACTCCCTTCTCCTTATCAAAACTCATGAGATTATATTGTTGTTGTTGGTAGATGCCATCAAGTCAGTACTGACCCATAGTGACCATATACACAACAGAATGAAACACTGTCCGGTCCTGGGCCAACCTCACAATGAGATTGTATACAGTCAGGTAATCTCTCCAAATCAAGATTCTTAGTCACATCTGAAAAGTCCCTATCCCATGTAAAGTAATATATTCCTAGATTCTATGGATTAAGACATGGTATCTTTGGAAAACCATTATTTTGCCTACCAACATATTATTAACAAACAAAGAAACAAACCAGTTTTAAACAAGATCTGATTTAAAAACCCTTCTCTAACACCTATTTTGGTATTACCTTGTCTGAGCCATTTAACATCTTGTTCTCATTTTACCAAAATAGGTATGTGCTTATGGACAAAGGCAAAGCTATCTGTAGCAAGCATGGGATGGATATTTTTGTCAGTACATGGTTTTTGTTCACCAGGTTACTTTGACATCCCAGGAAACTTCTGCTGTCCTTCCTGACATGTTAGGGTCCTATCCCCTTAGTTGCTTCTTATCAACTGCTCTCGTGTAGACAACACAGACTTTTTCTTTTGCATTTATAATACCATAATCTTGTATTTCATTTTCCCTGGAAATTTGCTTGTTTTGACTTGTTTGACATACCCAGCCATCAGTGATACATAGAAAATGTTTCTACCAGCAAGTGTTTCCTTCCTATGTTTCAGGCAGTTCTAGCCATCACGACCCAAAGCAGTCAGCTTGTTAAGTGATTAAACTCATTTTCTATACTTGCCGCAGTGCTGGATTTCTAGCTTCTTTATAAAAGCTAGCTCAGTCATGTGGCAGGTTCAACTAGATATTCCAGATGCAAATCATTTTCTCCACCATAAATTATCTCACTCTTACTCAGAGTTTAAACCATAAAGTTGGCAGAAAACAAATTTTTTTGTAGCATGTCCTATTACTGCAATCTGTAAAATGAAAAGATTTTTTTTTTTTTTTTTAAGAGTCCAGTGATTTTCATTCTTCGTATGCAGGCGGCAAAGAGCTTTCTTCAGACCCTGAATATCTTCATGGTGTGAAAGAAAGGTTTCTATCAGCTTTCTTCTATATCTATGAATTTTCAGAATACCAGATCAGATTTTCAAAAGGGACAGTATTGTGGAATTCTTTCAGTGTTCAATTTTTCTGAATATCTTTTTTCATTTTCAGGTACTCTTTTTTTCTAATTTTAACATGTTTAGTGGAGGGGGAGAAACCTGGCACTAACTGTTATGTGCTTAGAGGAAAATGGCTAATTCATAAATAGGATGATAATTTTATATTTATGATGTGCCAGTTTATTAATATGAAAATGTTGCAATTACCATTGAACTATGTTATGAATTTTTAGAAAATGGCAAATAGAGGGTTACCATATTTCACAATTAAAATTCAAGGACCGAAAAATAATTTTACATAAAAAGTCATTTAGATAAGTGTTTCTCTGTATAGCTAGGAGTCCTAGAATTACAAGCCTTAGCTTTCAAACACAGTATCCTATTCAAGTATCAAACTTCCAAGTAATAGATATTTATTATATAGAATTTTGTACACAGTGGACATTCAGTGAAGCTGAGTGATTAGTTGGAAGATATTTTGAAAGGAAAACAGTTACTGAGGAAAGGTTAAGGTGTGTTTTCACCTTATCTATTTTAAGGGAAATATGGAAATTATGCAGAGAAAATTACTTTAATGGCTTTCCATTTGTTCTTTTTCCTGTTGCAACTAATAAAACACCAAAACATAGTGGCTAAAAACAGTAATCATTTATTTTACTCCATAAGATATAAAACTTGTTGTTGTGAAGTGCTGTTGAGTCAATTCTGACCCATAACAACTCTGTATAGGGTTTCCAAGGAGCAGCTGGTGAGCTTGAACTGCCGACCTTGCAGTTCAAACAGCTTCACAGTCTGGCACATTAATCCACAGCGCCACACCAGGACTCCAAGATATAACTCATAGCGACCATGTACAGTTAGTGCCAGGGATTTTGAGGAGTGGCTGGTGGATTTGAGCTACTAACCATGCAATTCAAACTGACCTTGCAGTCCAGTGCATTATCCTGCAGCACCACACCAGGACTCCTATGCCAAGATGATACCAGCACTTGATGATACCAATAATTAATTTGTCAGTGGTGTGAAGGAGTCCTTTAGAAAGTCAATCTTTTAGCCTCACCATAAAACTAGGTGGCTCAAAAATGAATGCCTCAAATCCACCAGCCACTCCTCAAAAACCCCGGCACTAACTGTACATGGTCGCTATGAGCCGCTACCAACTCGACAGCACTTAACAACAACAACAATAGCATCATCTTGGCATAGAGGGGTGAACTTTTCCATAGACTACTTGGGCTTCCTTTTGCTACAGTGGCTAGATTTCAAGAGAAGCATCATAATTCTGGCATGTTCATTGTAAATTATCATACAATATGATATTTAACACATGATTTCTTAGCAACTAGTTCAACAACTAGCATTTCATAGACTTTTCCTTTTCTCTGTGCCTAGTAGCTTGCAGTTTCTTAAAGTGTGAACCTAGAAACACACATAGCACCTCTTCTGCTGTATTCTATTGGTCAAGTCATCACAAAGCCCGGATTCGAGGTTGGAAGGAACATAATGTGAAAGGCTATGTGAACACCTTTGGAAACAGGCACATCATTATACTAAATGAAACCTAAGCCCCTTTCCTCAGACTCAAAACGCTAGGCTGTTGGTCAAATTTTAAGCGTATGGGTCAGATAACGATTGTTGTTATAGAAATAACTCAACTCTGTTACAGTGAAAAAAGTCATAGACAGTGCATAAACAAATAGACATGTCTATGTTCCAATAAAACTTTATTAACCAAAACAGATGGCAGATTGGATTTAGTTCATGGGCCATAATTCTCCATAACTCTAGAGGACCTGTTCCTCTCACTTCTCTAGTTGTTCATTGAACATCAACCATAAAGCTCCTGCTTCTCAGTTCTTCCAAGACAAACTGTCTGAAGTCTTTGCACACTCCATTTCTAATAGTGTTTGTCTTAGCCTAAATGGTACTTCCTCAGCAAGATCTTCACCAACACTACTATTCATGCTGTCTTTTATACCTTTCCTTGTTTTCTCCAGAAACATTTCCTATTTCCTTAGTGATGGTGGTGGTTCAGAGCCATGGAGTTAGTTCTGACTTATAATGACCCTGTATAGGGCTCTTAAGACTATAAATCTTTACAGGAGCAGAAAGCTTCATTGTTCTCTCATGGACCAGCTGGTAGTGTCACACTGCTGACCTTGAGGTTACCAGCCCAACTCATAACCCACTATGCTGACAGAGTTAGTAATACCTTATATTTCATAATTTACATGTGTTTGCTTTCATCAGAATTTTACAAATATTTGAGTGTCTACTATTATCTGGGCATGCTCTAGTCCCTGGGTTAAATTGACAAACATCTTATCTGAAGCTCATGTCCTCATAGGACAAACATTCTTTTAGGCAAAACAGGCAATAAATCAAGAAACAATGAATAAGAGAACATCAACCAATATTTCATATTATTAAAAAAGTAAGAGGACTGTGTGACACAGGAGGGTAGTAGCAGTACCGTGGTAGAATTCTGACTTTCCATACAGAAGACCTTGGTTTGATTCAAACAGAGACATCACTCATCTATCAGTGCTGTTGTTTTAAAGTGCCATCAAGTTGGTTTCAACTCATAGAGTTTCGAGGAGCAGCTGGTGAGTTTGAACTGCCAATCTTAAGCTTGAGTGTTTATCCTGTGGCACCACACCAGGACTCCCATCTATCAGTGGAGGCTTGCATATTGCTATGACTCTAAGCAGGAGCTTTCAGACTAGATGATGGTGGTGGTGATTGAGTGCCACTGAGTCAGTTTTGACTCATTTGTTGTTGTTGTCAGGTGCCATCAAGTCAGAACCAACTCATAGCAACCCCATGCACAGCAGAAGAAACAATGTCTGATCCTGGGCCAACCAACCACCGCCACACTTGATGCCATCAATGATGCCACATGGCCGATCCATCTCGTTGGAGGTCTTCCTCTTTTTCTCTGACCCTCCACCTTACCCAGCATGACATCCTTCTCCAGCGACTGTTCCCTCCTGACAATATGTCCAAAGTATGAGAGACAAAGTTTAGCCATCTTGGCCTCCAAGGAGCACTCTGGCTGCACTTCTTCCAAAACAGATCTATTGGTTCTTTTGGCAGTCCATGGCACTTTCAGTATTCTCCTCCAACACCATAATTCAAAGGCATCAATTCTTCTTCAATTTTCCTTATTCACAGTCCAGCTTTCGCATCCATATGAGTTTATTGAAAATACCATGGCTTGGGTCAGGCGCACCTTAGTCCTCAAGCTGACATCTTTGCTCTTCAACACTTTAAAAAGATGCTGTGCAGCAGATTTGCCTAATGCAATATGTCGTCTGATCTCTTGACTGCTGCTTCCACGAATGTTGATAATTGATCCAAGAAGAATGAAGTCAATGACAACTTCAATCTTTTCTCCGTTGATAAGAATGTTGTTTATTGGTCCAGTGGTGAGGATTTTTGTTTTCTTGACATTGAGATGCAATCCATAATGAAGGCTGTGTTCCTTGATCTTCATAAGTAAATGTTTCAAGTCCTCTTCACTTTCAGCAAGCAAGGTTCTATCATCTGCATATCACAGGTTGTTAATGAGTCTTCCACCAATCCTGATGCCACGTTTTTCTTCATAGAACCCAGCTTCTCGTATTATTTGTTCAGCATACAGATTGAATAAGTATGGTGAAAGAATACAACCTTGTCGCACACCTTTCTCAATTTTAAAACATTCAGTGTTCCCATGCTCTGTTCAAACAACTGCTTCTTGGTCCAGGTACAGATTTCTCAGAAGTACAATTAAGTGTTCTGGAATACTCATACTTCTCAATGTTGTCCATAGTTTGTCATGATCCACTTATAAGACTGTAAATCTTTACAGGAGCAGAAAGTCTCATCTCTATCCCACTAAGTACCTGGTGGATTCAAACTGCTGTGTAAAAACCTGGCTATCTAGTAGAGAAAATTAAAACCCTTTGGATCACTTGTGGATTAGGAACTGTAGAATTGTTGCAAAGTATCTATAGACAATATGCTTTGTGGTGCTGTGGGTTAATGTACCAGACTGCAAAGCCATTTGAACTGCAAGGTCGGCAGTTCAAGCTCACCAGCTGCCCCTTGGAAACCCTATACAGGGTCACTATGGGTGGAAATCGACTCAATGCCACTTTACAAGAACAACAAATAAATAGTATCTCCACATATATCAGGATTTAGGTCCAGAAGAGAAAAACCTCTGCATACATTTGTTGTTGTTGTTGTTGTTAAGTGCCGTCGAGTCGGTTCTGACCCATAGCGACCCTGTACAGGGTTTCCGAGGGTGTAAATCCTTACGGGAGTAGAAAGCCTCATCTTTCTCCCGCGGAGCGGCTGGTAGTTTCGAACCACTGACCTTAAGGTTCGCAGCCCGATTCGTAACCACTACGCTACCAGAGCTCCTTACTAGTTGCCCAGAGATCGAAAAACCAACTGGCAATCAATCCAAGAGACATTAGTTTATTACAGAAAAGAAAGTAAAAGAGATGGTTTTCCAGCAGGAAAATGTACTAACCAGGATGAGAACAGCGATCTCAAATTGCTGCCAGCAGAACCGTCAAGATTTTCCACAGGAAGGGTGTGAGCTAGGATTTTTTTCTATCAGGGTATATAAGCTTCACCCACCACTCATCTCTCAGCTTGTTGTGCTGTGGTAGCATCCATGTTGCTGTGATGCTGGAAGCTAAGCCACGGGCATTTTAAATGCCAGCAGAGTCCACGGTGGACAGGTTGCAGGTGAGTTTCCAGACAAAGACAAACTAAGAAATAGGAGAGATGGACTATTTCTGAATATTTAGCATGCAAAACCTTATGAAACACTGCCAGATGTTGTTGTTAAGTGCCATCGAGTCAGTTCTGACCCATAGCGACCCTGTATAGGGTTTCCGAGGAGCAGCTGTTGAGCTTGAACTGCTTCATTCAGTATTTTGCCCATGGAGTCTTTCAATATTGCAAGTCAGGCTTGAATGTATTCTTCAGTTCCCTCAGCTTGAGAAATACTGAATGTGTTATTTCCTTTTGGTTTTCTAATTACTGATCTTAGCCCATTTTATTATATTTGACTTTGTCTCCTTGAAATGCCCTCTGGAAATTTCTATTAAGATCGTTCACATCTTCATTTCTTCCATGTGTTTTAGCATCTCTATACTAGAGACAAATTTCAGAGTCTCTTCTGACATCTAATTTGGTCTTTTTCTTCTTTCTTATCTTCTTAATGACCTTTTGCTTTCTTCCTGTGTGAGGTTATTGATGTCATCCCACAACTCTTCTGGTCTTCAGCCATTAATGTTTTATGCATCAAATCTGCTCTTGAGACGATCTCTAAATTCAGGTAAGATATGCTCAGCATCATATTTTTGCTCGAATCAACCATCAACATTCATGGAAGCAGCAGTCAAGAGATCAAACAAAGTCTTGCATTAAGCAAATCTGCTGCACAAGGCCTCTTCAAAGTATTCAAGAGCAGATGTTAGCTTGAGGACTAAGGTGCACCTGAGACCAGCCATGGCATTTTCAATAACTTCATATGCATGTGAAAGTTGGATAATGAATAAAAACAACATAGAAAAACTGATGCACTTGAGTTATGGTGTTGGAAGAGAATATTAAAAGTACCATGGATGGCCAAAAGAACAAATAAATCTATACTTGAATAAGTACAACCAGAATGCTCCTTAAAAGCCAGGATAGCCAGACTTTGTCTCTCATACTTTGGACATGTCATCAGGAGGGACCAGTCCTTGAAGAATGACATGATGCTTGGGGAACTCGAGGGTCAGCGAAAAAGAGGTAGACCTCCAACAAGATGGATTGGCACAGTGACAGCGACAATGGGCTCAAGCATAACAATGACTGTGAGGTTGGAACAGGACCAGGTAGTGCTTCATTGTGTTGTGTGTGAGGTGGCTCGGCGTCTGTACTGACTGGATGGCACCTAACAGCAACAACAAGAAGCAGTTAAGGGTGATATGCAGAACACATGGACAAGGTAAGAAAATGACAATTTGCAAGAGTTTAGGTATGCATAGGGGGAGGAAGGGACTGTCTGCTCCTTCCTAGGAGCATGAGAAAGTGGGAGCAGGGGGAAGGGATAATAGAGATATAGTTTGAGTCGACATTGTTGTTGTTGTTGTTATGTGCCGTGGAGTCGGTTCTGACTCATAGTGACCCTGTACAGGGTTTCTGAGGATGTAAATCTTTACGGGAGCAGAAAGCCTCATCTTTCCCCCGCGGAACAGCTGGTAGTTTCGAACTGCAGACCTTGTGGTTCACAACCCGATTCGTAACCACTATGCTACCAGAGTCGACATTAGGAAGACCATTTTGGAGTGTTTGTGTTCTATCCCTATACTCCACCCCAACGTCCCTAAGTGGCCTTTACAATCTTACCAACAGTCTTCTGCATGATCCATCAGATCTGGGCATTGGAGAATTGTAACCAAAGACCACAGCAGCAATATATACAAAAAAGTTGTTGTTGTTAGGTGCCATCAAGTTGGTGTAGACACATAGTGACGTTATGCACAGCAGAATGAAACACTGCCCAATCCTGGGCCAACCTCACTACTGTTGCCACGTTTGAGCCCATTGATGCTGACACTTTGCCAATCCATCTCGTTGAGGGTCTTCCTCTTTTTCTCTGACCCTCCACCTTACCAAACATGATATCCTTCTCCAGCGACTGGTCTCTCCTGACAGCATGTCCGAAGTATGCGAGACAAAGTTTGGCCATCCTGGCCTCCAGGGAACACTCTGCCTGCACTTGTTCCAACACAGATCTGTTGGTTCTTTTGACAGCCCATGGCACTTTCAATATTCTCCTCCAACACCATAACTCAAAAGCATAAATTCTTCTACGGTCTTCCTTATTCACTGTCCAGCTTTCACATGCATATGAGGTTATTGAAAATACCACGGCTTGGGTCAGGCACACCTTAGCCTTCAAGCTGACATCTCTACTCTTCAACATTTTAAGAAGGTCTTGTGTAGCAGATTTGTTGTTTGATTTCTTGACTGCTGCTTCTGTGAGTGTTGATAGTTGATTCAAGAAGAACGAAGTCCTTGACTACTTCAATCTTTTCTCCGTTGATAAGAATGTTGTGTATTGGTCCAGTAGTAAAGATTTTCATTTTCTTTACATTGAGACGCAATCCATAATGAAGGCTGTGCTCTTTGATCTTCATCAGTAAATATTTTAAATCTTCTTTACTTTCAGAAAGCAAGGTTGTGTCATCTGCCTATCTCAGGTTGTTAATGAATCTTCCTCCAATCCTGAAGCCAGTTTCTCAGATTATATGCTCAGCATACAGGTTGAATAAGTATGATGAAGAATACAACAAAGTACCATCCCCTGAAAATCCCCACCCAGGCGAGTTTGGCTACAGTGGTAGTAATCTTCTCATGCCCTCCCGGAATGTTTGATGTTAACCACCAGGTGAGGTGGGGGGTAAATGGCAATCTTCAGGGCCAGAGCCACTTGGTACACTTTAACACTACTATACCCATATCCATCAATAACACTCTGTGGTCCCTGGAACTGGCGGACGTTTCCATGAATCCAGGTGACTCAGCCGTATTGTTCACTAGTGCTAAAACAATTTGCCTATTTCTTGAAGACCAATGGATGGTTAATTCCACATGGGGCCTCTGGTCCTCCAATAGTCACCATATATGAAGGGTAGGAGAAACTTGGCCCCATCCCTAGTCAAGTGGGATAGGCATTGCCCAGGCAGAAGGTGTGCTAATGACGGGCTAGTTCTTAGGAATCCTTTCCCCTAGGGAATTTCTGCTTAAGGCAGAATTCCTGGCACAGTTTCACCAGGGAAGCATTAGGTTGTTTGTCAGTTTTGTCCTGGAGGTTGTCAGCAGCAAGCAAGTTCATCCACAATTGCTTCCTGGTGATCCAGAGAGGGTCCTTTTTGTTTTCTGTCTTACTTGCTCGCTCCCCTCCTCCTTGTGTTCCTGCTGCATGGAGCTACAGGCCGAGTGGCCCCGGACACTGGCTGTCCCACCATGGGACTTATTGTAGACACCAGTACTCCATAACTCTGGTCAGAAGCTGATTGGAAAATAGTATCTGTGATGTTGACTATGAGGAGCTCATTATCAGGGTCCTAATAAAAGAGTCCTGGTGTGGCACTGTGGGCTAATATGTCAGACTGCAAAGTCATTTGAACTTCAAGCTCAGCAGTTCAAGCTCACCAGCTGCTCCTCAGAAACCCTAAAACAGGGTTTTTATGGATCAGAACCAGCTCGACGACACTTCACAAACAACAACAATAATGCTTCACACAGCATGCTTCATTCCCAGCTCTCTACTCACTTCCTGCAATTCTCCCATAGCTGTCCAGTGTGTGTGTGTGTGCGTGTGTGTGTGTGCATGCATGCGTGCGTGCGTGTGTGTGTGTGTCTGGGGTGGTGTTGGAGATTGGACTGTCTCCCTCACTTTGCCAGGCAGTTTTACCGGCAGCTGCAATCCAAATGAAAAGAAATATCACCTGTGTCTCATTCACTGCAGCATAGAGATGCTGTTGCAGTATGGGATAAGCAGTTATAGAGGCCACTTTGGACTTTTCAAGCCCCATTAGCACTATGCCCTCAGCCCCCAGATACGAGAGTATCTACGCCACCACAGACTCTCATCATTTCTGCCTGTACCATGTAGCCAGCTGTACCAACTCAGCAGACGTACAGTCACGCATTGTTACGTGCTGTCAGCATTCAGAGGCCGGCAGATCAGCAGGATCCATGCCAGCTGGGTGAAGCAGATCTGGTTTAATTTTAGTAACTATAACTGGCTGGGCCTCCAAATAGGGGGCCTGTATTTCTTCCCCACAACCACTCCTCTTTCTCCAATTCAGTTGAGGATTCCAAAGAAGTCTATCACTTGGGATCCCAGCGGCCTTCTTGATTACGGTACGTACCCACTGACGGGTTGGGCACTGCCCCTTCACTTTCCCTAGGTGACAAGCCAGAGATTCTACAGCAGAATCTGATGTTTGGAAGCGGGCAGTCAGGGCCTCTGTGGTGCTGGCCTGTACCACTCATGCGTCTCTCTCCAAATGGAACTCATCTTCAGTCTGTGTTACTGTAGATACGGTAGTCTCTGCTTCTGTAGAGGTGCGTAGGAGGAGGGCCAGGCTACTGAAGCTACCAGGGCCTGAGTGTCTTTCTTGGCCTTACAGACTCCAACTCCCTCTTAAGGAGTTTTAGCAAGCCTTGCAGTGTTTTCAGGGGTCCTCATACTCATGTGCCAGTCCCCAAGTCTCCACCACACTACTGATCATCCTGTGATTACCCTTATGATGTTCCTTTTCCCTCTTAGCTTGTCTCTGGAGTTCTGGGTTTTTTCGGCTTCCTGGCTTGCTCACCAATTGTTGGGGTTTGGGCCCAGAAGGGAAAAGTCTTTTGCATACATAGTTGCCAAGAGAACAAAAAAATGGCCCCGAATCAATCTGACGGACACTAGTTTATTACAGAAAATAAAAGAGATGGTTTGCCAATGGGGGAACTTACTAAACAGGACGTAGACAGCTGTCTCCAGTGGCAGCCGGCTGGATGGTCAAGGTTTGCTGTATGAGGGCATCTTTTTATATCCTAGGGTATACAAGCTTCACATGCATCAGTGCAGTTAAGGGTGATATGCAGAACACAGACAAGTTAGGAAAGCCACAAGGCCGCCTACCCCTTCCTAGAGAACAAAGAGTTTCATCCCGCGTAGTAGGAGGAGGGAACTGTTGGTTTCTTCCTAGCATATACATAACTAAAGTGTGAGAACAAGGAGTTTATGTGTATATATAGATGGAGGAGGGGTTGTCTGTCTGCTCCTTCCTAGCGTATGCATAACTAAAGCATGAGATAGCGGGAACAGGGGAATGGATAGGGGAGATGGTTTGAGTTGACATTGGGGTGGCCATTTTGAAAGGTTTGCGCTTTATCCCTACAACGTATGTTCTATTTATTTTTTAAATGTATGACAATACTGTTGTGATTCATACAAGGGAATTTAAAAAGTGTTATTAAATGAATAGCATCTTTTTTTAGGTCATTTTATTAATTAGGGATATTAGAGTCATAACTATTATCATTTAGAAGTCCTTGAAATTGTTTGCCATTGTAAAGGTGTCCTCATACTCTAAAAAATATGGAGGCCCTCATATAAATCTTATAGCATGAAACTATAACTTTTTGCCACAACTGAGATGGAAAAAAAAAAAATGTGATGAAGAAAGCAATAGAATATTGTTTAGAGTAAATAGTTATTCAAGTTGAACAAAGCATAGTGGGAAATTTCCCTAGGACCTAAGACAAGAGCCCTGGCTTGGAATAAGTCACACCCCCAATTTCGATGTATTTCTTGAATAACATATTATTTTCCTGCTTTGAGTCATAGACACCAGAGAAAAGGCAGCCGTAAGACATTTTAGTGAACATAATACACTGTCACCATACAAACTGTTTGCTGTTGTAAAACATTGTTTCTCACTTCATTTCACAGAATCATAACCCATTAGGCATCTCTGTCTTTGACCTTCAATAAATATCTGAGGACACAAAGAAAGTATCACAGGGTATAATGGGTTTCTCCACTTCCAATTTGGTGAAGGAAAAAAACTTCGCTTCAGTTTTCTGATTCTCATTTCCATTTATTTATTTATCATGTGGTTATACCCTTTTCAAGTCCACACTATTTTTATATTCGTATCCTAATTCTGTCATGTTCAATGTAAATGATTACACAAATGTGGTATTTAACACACAATTTATTAGCAACTGGCCCAACAGCAAACATTTCATAGAACTTTTCCTTTTCTCTCTACATTGTGCCAGAAAGATCATTTCATAGATGTTGTCAGCCCTCTCTCAAAAAAATAATGCCTACACACTCTTACTCAAAAAATTAAGGTCTTATACTTTTATGTTGATTCCTTTTTCTGAAAATAAAAGTGTTTTGTTCTCTTTAATGTCATGAATTTTAGGAACACATTTTTTATAGGCTAGATCAATAACTTTCAACCAATGGAAATTTTGCCATGCAGGAGACATTTGGCGATGTTTAAGAACACTGATCACAAATGGGATTTGCAGGGTGAGTTCAAGCTCACCAGCTGCTCCTCAGAATCCCTATACAGGGTCTCTATGGGTTGGAACTGACTCGACAGCACTTCACAACAACAACCAGCATCTAGTAGAGATGCTGTTAGCTATACTACAACACACCAGATCACTTCCCACAATAAAGAAATAACCTGGCACAAATATCAGTAGTACCAAAATTGAGATGCTATAGGCTAGATCTATTTTTTTAAATCGATGGATGCTTGCAATAGTCGACACACTTTAGAAGCATTCAGTAATTAAAATCAGTCTTTAGGTTTCTGCACAGTGATGAGCAAATAAGCTCAAAGCAGACCAGTAGTGCTTGTCTCCCTCAACCTTCTACTATGTGTGGAGGTCAGATGCCTGCCCTTGAGCTTATGAGAAGAAGCCTAAATACCAGAATTCTGTATATGTAACACCCGTGTCACTAGTGGGGGGTCATAGTAAGGTGACGATACCTTTCACCGTTTCCTCCAGTAGATGATTAATTATAAACTCAAATATTTCAGCAGTCTCCCAAGGCAAGTTGCCTGCCACTGCATTCAAGAAACATCTCTTTTGATCCAAGCCACCAGAAACTGATTATATCTAACCTACATATGCTCTCTGCAGAGCCTTCTCAGCCAGCTAAAAGCCATGAAATTTCATAAGTAGAGCAGAGTGCTAAAAATTTGGATAGCAACTGTACAAATACTGTCATCAATATCCCAGGCTTAGAGCTGCTATTAACATCAGGCGTACATACTATGACTTTATTTCCTAAACTACATACATAGTGCTTAAATGTATGGATTTATTATCACATTTGGCATATTTTATTTATAGCATAAGAAAGGTGAAACATTCTGCAGCATTGCATGTTAAGATTAGGATTTATTGTCCAGGAATCCTTGAACAATTTTATCAAAAGCCCATTTCTAGGTGGTGTTTTTCTGCAATAAATCATACAGCAAGAATCTATCAGTGGACACTAGGAAGAGATAAATGAGTGTAGAGGAAACAGGGTCATCACAGATTTTTTCCTGTATCATGACCTGTCATTGGCAGAAATCCATTTATTATGGCTCACATATGATTTTTTTTTTTTTTTTTTTTTTTTTTTTTACGTATTCGCTGTGTTTTCTGTTCAGGGTGTTAGCTAAGACCAAATGAAAACCTGGCAAAATGTAGGCCATCAAAATCCATGAAGACAAACATAACTTCAAGATTGTGAGACACAAAGCTTAGCCATTTTTTCCTTCTTCCACGTAGCTGCAAGTCTTTCTGAAATATCTTCTCTAACTGTAACTGTTGTCATTTTTAAAAGAACGGTACCACATTCTCTTCATAGGTATCCAAAAGTGCAGTTGATCAGAAAGGGGATTCTGGTGCAGACTAGAATTTTACCCCAAAAAATGTCCTTTTAAAAGAAAACTAGAAGAGGTTTCTAACAGTTATTGAAAAGCTGTGAGCACAAAATCAGTGAAGTGGTTTTTTGTGTTTTTTGTTTTTTTGTCCTTTTCTCACATAGTTTGTCTTATTTAATTGGTAATCAGAACCCTGTAATTTGAAACAAGACCAGGTACATGAAGAAACACAGCACTGTTGGACTAAATATTAGAATAATCATTGTGAAGTTGTTAGCACAATTACATTTTTGTTTGATTAAAATAATTCAGTAATAGGTATTTCTGGTTTCTTCTTATTTATGTACTGGTTTCTGTATTGCCTCCTCCCACCCCCAAAGATATTTCAGGAAAGAAAAACTTGCGAAATGTGTTTCCAGTTTCCTAGTGATTATACACTGAATGAATGCTTACTTTCACAAGAACATTCAAAACAGGTTTGGTCTTTTGGAAGAGACACCAGGGACATGTACACGCTGCATACTCTGGGATGGTGATCCATCAAACTAGATGGAAATAATGTGATACAGCAACTGTTATGGATTGAATTGCGTCCCCCCAAAAGATATGTTGACATTTTAAGCAGTATAACTATGAATATGACATTGTTTGGGGAAAAAAAAGAAACAAAAACAAACTTGGAAGTTGTTACCAGTTAAGTTAGCATGAGGTCATAGTAGGTTGGGGGTGTCCTCATAAAGAGGAGAAGAGACATAGAGAGACAAACAGAAAGAACGTGGTCAGTGCAAGCTGGAGGAAGACATAGAGTTATGCTGTAGCTGTAAGTCAGGGAGCACCTGGAGATACCAAAAGCTAGGACAGTCACAAAGCATGTTCCCACTGAACTTTCAGAGAGAGCATGGCCCTAGTGAAACTCTAATTTCAAATTTCCAGTCTTCAGAAGTGTGAGCCAATACATTTCTGTCCTTTGAATTCACCCATTTTGTGTTCTTTATTACAGTATCCCTAGGAAATGAATACAACACTTTCAAGTTGTATTCAACCTCTCTCCCCATCCTTCTACAACCCTCGGTAGCAGTTATATGCCATGGAGTCAGTTCTGACTCATAGTGACCCTGTACAGGGTTTCTGAGGCTGTAAATCTTTACAGGAGCAGAGAACTTCTTTCCTTTTCAGAGAAGAAAATAGTCATCTTTTCTCCCACAGAGTGGCTGGTAGATTCAAACTGCTGATCTTGCGATTAGCAGCCCAACTCGTAACACACTATGCTACCAGAGATCCTTTCCCCAATCCTACAAAACCCTTAAATAGGCATTTGCTTTAAACATGATATAGATGAACAATCGAGGAAATACAGAGGGCTGATTGCTTTCCCAATGTGTGGCCCAGATTGGGTCCTAGGACCTCAATTTCTAGGATACAGACCAAATGAGGTTCTCCTTCCTGGGCAGGTGAGGAAAAGACTTTCCTCTATCCAGGGACATGTAAACCTGTACACTAACCGTAAACCCACAGAAAGAGGTCTATAGAGAATAGAAAGTAACAACTTTCTTTCTCTGCTCTCTTAAACAACTCAACCCTCAGCAGCAGTTGATTAGGAGAAATAGGACAGATGTTTTTAGTCACAGGTAAAGGACCAGGAACTAGAGGAAACAAATGAGCTACGTGCCTCAGGAGGAAAATTTAAGGGAAGGAATGGTGTTGAAAAACACAGTAATCAAAGTAAATGGTATCTTAACATCATGTTTTTATACATTAAAATTAATGCAAAAACATTTTTTAGATGAATCAATATTATTGAGACACAGTACCCACTGAAACCAGGGAAAGGGGAAATTAAACAAGGAAAATTGTTATCTTTGTAACTGCAGTGGTCAATTTCAACAAGGTGGACATCTTCTGGAGGCAGGAATTTATCACATGTTGCTGATGTTATAAAGAGAGTGTTTTGAAGCAGCACAGAGGAATTTATGGAGGGAGTTGATTGACATGGTCCTAGTCTTTGTCTACCATTGTGTGTGTGGCTTTGGTTAATTGCTGAATTCTCTAGTATCAGTTTAGGTTTTGAGATTTATCCACTAAAACTTACAGTATCAACAAAAGACGTCTGCATTAAAGCAGGTGACTTGGTCACTGAGTTGAGTTTATTAAAATGTACTGTACAGTCTTAGTTATTTTGTTTCTTCTCTTGATAAAAAATTAGATCGACTTGATCATATTTCCTCTAATCTAGGCTCCAGGTGGTGGTGATTGTAGGCCTTCAAGTCATTTCTGACTTACAGCACTCTTGTATAGGGTTTCCGAGGCTATAAATCTTTAAGGAAGCAGAAATCCTCATCATTCTCCCATGGAGCAGCTGGAAGATTCGAACTGCTGACCTTGCAGCTAGCAGCCCAACTTGTAACCCATTACACCACCAGAGCACCATCTAGGCTTCAGAAAGGCCCTGAAATCAATTGTGACTATTGATTCTATTCTACCCACACCAAAGTCATATAGGACGGAGCTTCAAAAAACCCTGGAAAGATTCCATTTTTCACTGTTTGAAACCCTCTCATATATTCTGGGAGTCCTGGTGTGCTACTATGGGTTAATGAGCTGGACTTCAAGATTGCTTTGAACTGCATGGTTGCCAATTCAAGCTCACCAGTAGCTCCTCAGAAACCCTACCTACACAGGGTGCTATGGGTCGGGATCAACTCGATGGCATTTAACAATTAGATAATTAATTCATTTCCTAGAAAGATCTAGAACTATATAGATCTAGATAGAACTAGAGCCAGAGAACTAGAGGTGGGAGGTATGGGTGAAGGCATGGGTGTCGGCCAGTCAGTTTTAAATGTTAACCAATGTCAGTGGTTGGAAACTACCAGCTGTTCTGTAGGAGAAAGTTGAGGCTTTCTGCTCCCGTAAAGATTTACAGCCTCGGAAACCCTGTACAGGGTCGCTATGAGTCAGAACTGACTCCACAGCACACAACAACAACAACAACAATATCTTGAAGAAGGAGTGTGCTCAATTTTTCTTTGCATCAATGGGGTATTTTTTTTTTTAATGATAGCACAAATATGAACAATAAGTAATAGAAAGCAGAAATAGTCCATTCTTTTTTATTTGAGAACTTAAATGATTTGAAATATCTGACCAAATAATCATGTTTAAGACATCTGTTGTTCTGATTTCTAAAGAAAAACCTAATTGTAGTGCATGCACCTGTGCGATCACATGGGTGCATGAACACGTGAACTCGCTTTCCTGTCTTGTTCAGGGACCTCAGAACCAGGCCTAGTGTTGCTTTTAGTTGTGACCCATGGTTCCAATCTACTCTCGCCACTGTACAGTTGATTCTTGCTCAAGGCTGGTCCATATAAGCAAGATCAAATAGATTCCTGTGGTTTTCCATGCTTGTAGGATAAGCACTGGACTGCTAACCATAAGGTCAGCAGTTCAAACCCACCAGTTACTCGTTGGAAGGCCTAGACAGAGTAACTGAATGGGAATCTACTTGGTGTCACTTAGCAGCACCCTTTCAGAAACAGACAGCCAAGCTTTACTTCCCAGGTGCCTCTGGGTAGTTTGAATTACTATAACCTTTCCCATTAGTAGTCCAATGCTTAACCATTTGCTCTACCCAGAAGAACTAATCATTAGCATGTCGTTGTTGTTAAGTGCTGTGGAGTCCTTTCCTACTCATAGTGAAACCATATAGGGTTTCCAAGATGCGGCTGGTGGATTTGAACAGCGTACAGTATGGTTAGCAGGCCAGTGCTTATCCTACAGCATCACACCAGGACCCCAATCACCAGCATGTTGTTGTTATTGTTAAATGCCTTTGAGTCAGTTCTGACTCATGGCAACCCTGCATAACAGCATTCTCATGAAGCGGTTGTTGGGTTTGAAAAGATGACCTTGTAGTTCTCAGTCCAGTGCTGTTCCTATAGCACCATACTAGGACTCTTGATCATAGCATTGTTGTTGTTGTTCAGTGCCGCCAAGTCGGTTCCAACTCATAGTGACCCTGTATACGGTTTCCAAGGAGCGGCTGGTGGATTTGAACCTCGGACCTTGCAGTTCAAACTGACCTTGTAGTGGAGCACTTATCCCGCAGCACCCTACCAGAACTCCCACTTATCAGCGTTTGTTGTTGGTAAGTGGTATCACGTTGGTTCTGTGAGAATTGTTGACTATTCTGACAAATGCTCAAATAATCCAATCTACTCATTTTAGTGAGAGTGAAGTTTTCTTTATTCAATTTTGCAAAATTGGGCGCCCAGCCCCTTAGACAAGGGCAGACGTGCCACATGGCCTGCCACAAATGGGTTTTATACTTGTCTCTAAAAATCCCCTCCTCCAGTTCCAGTTCCCCATATACAATTCTATGGCATGTCCAATTTTCCCTCCCCCTCAGGTAGCGTAGTGGTTAAGAATCGGGCTGCGAACCACAAAGTCAGCAGTTCTAAACTACCAGCTGTCCCACAGACAGAAGAAAGATGAGGTCTTCTGCTCCCGTAAAGATTCACAGCCTCTGAAACCCTGTATAGGGTAGCTATGAGTCAGAATCAACTCCAGGGCACATAACAAAAACAACAACAGAGAAGCCAAAATGACTGGCCCATGGTCTTAATGGCTGTCTTCCTAAGGAGCTCTGGTAGCGTAGTGGTTACGAATCGGGCTGCGAACCGTAAGTTCAGCGGTTCGAAACTACCAGCTGCTCCGCGGGAGAAAGATGAGGCTTTCTACTCCCGTAAAGATTTACACCCTCGGAAACCCTGTACAGGGTCGCTATGGGTCGGAACCGACTCGACGGTACTTAACAACTTAACAAGTCCTTGAACAGCCAGGTTACATATCCCTCCCTGTATGTAAATTAACAATCTATTTGTCAAGCCTAACAATCTCATGAATTCCTGAAGATGGACCAGGCCCACAAGAGTTATTTCTCACAGTTCTGACCCTGTATAGGGTTTCTGAGGAGCAGCTGGTGAGCTTGAACCAGTGACCTTATGGTTCAAAAGGACTTTGCAATCCAGTGCATTAACCCACAGCGCCACACCAGGAGTATGCAAAACCTTTAAACTCTCAGTATGCAAACTGAGTTAAGAATACCCTGGAGCTGATAATCCACAAGGTATTTGATTGCAGGGCCCATGGGAAGAATTTAAATACTTTCCCATTTAAAATAACTTAGATTCAATTGTTGTAGAAAGAGTGACTGATAGAAACAGAGGAGAAGACTGACTGAACTCTTAATCCATTGCAGGGTGTAAATTAAAGGCTGTCTTTGGGTCATTTTAACTTAGTCCAGACATTTTACACAATTATTGTCTCAACAGGGTTGAAGAATAAAAGGACTTTGCTTCCTTTGCCATTTTTTTTTCTTACCATCTCTGACGTATTACATATTGAGAGAAAAGGAGAAAGAGAGAAATGAAGAGAGAAGAAAAATGAAGAAATAAAGGAGAGATGCTTTTTACTATTGATTTGGAGAATTAGCCTGAAAAAGCATGTATATTGATTGGTTTCTTAAAGCATCCTCCATGTTAATTTATCCAAAAACTTACCTTGGCTCTAAAACATTATGCATTTTAGGACAGAATAGATCTATTCTTTGTTCTTAGAAAAATGAAGTTGTGTCTCGCGGAGGTGACAGTAACAGTAAGAATGCGCTTTGAAAATAAAGGTTTGATCATTCTGACTCTAATTGTTTGTAAAATAAACAAAATTACAAGCTGAACAGATATTGACATATCTTGTTATATCTTCAGCTTCTTTTGCTGGCTTCTTGGGCTGATGTTTAAAGGATTACAACGAAGCTCACCGTCTGTGTGTTTTTGAAACTTCCCACTGATCAGCCTCCGAGAAAAACGCACTGGTGTATCATGTTTCTCACACTTAAAGATCTAATTGGGATATTGTTCTGTACATGCGGTTAGACACTGTAGTGACAAGAAGAGTCCTAGCCCACATTGGCTGGGAGCCAGTACATACCTTCCCTCAACAGAGTGCAGGGTAATTAAAGTGCAACTACAGCCAGAGCACCGAGCACCGTGGAGCGCGCACAAAAATAGCCATCAATAAAGTGCTGGAGAGCATGCTCTTTGGAAACGTCAGGGGCTCTTTGCTACGTTAATTTTCTTCCTTTCCGTTTTTTCAAATACAGTTTATCAGAGGCATGTTCTTTCTTTTTTATTTTCTCTCTCTCTTATTGAATATTTCCTGAGAAGTTCTAAATTTAAAACAAAACAAAACAAATAATCCCCTCAGCTAAATATGAGAAATCACCTCGAAGAGGAACGTCAGGAGACTCAATATATAGGATTTCATCAAATTCAAAGGGAAATGAGGCATTTTAGAAGCTTCATTTCAATTACAAATGGAGAACTAAGAACTAAATAAAATGCAGGGGGTATTTTTACATCAGTCACAATTCCTATTCAAACAGCCTATTTAAATGTGCACTGGTCTTTCATGCAGAGCTCCTCAAATGCCCTTGCATAGCAGGTTCTGCAAGTAAATCAGGAAGGCGTTGGGATTGGACTCATGTAAGACTGCAACACGACTCCTGGTAAGCTGGGTTACCTTTCTAGCATAACCATTTGAAAAATAGTTTTTCCGTTCATTTAAATAATAATAAAAAAGCCCCACAATTTTGTGCAAATCATCAAGCACTGGGGATCTGTGAGTAGCTGGTTCCTACAGTGAAGCCTAAAGGATTTACACTGCAACTTCCCAATACCACTAAAGGGAACAATGCATATAAATCCCTTTCGCAGTGATGGGGAAATGGGATCCTTAGAAAGCTCCTTCCCTATTCAATGAAACCTGCCAATTTTTTACTCTTAAAATATGATTCTGTCCACGGGGCAACTTCAGAATAGTTTCTCCACATTTCTTTAGATCCTGTGTAAATCAAGTGCTGTTCAGCAGATACCACGGGTAAATCATCTTTATTTTATTCCTTCTCTTTTTTATAGAATGTATTTGCAAGATCAGTGTCTGGTTTTGCAGAACCATTTTGACCAGGTTAAATGAGAGATAAGGAGCTCTGGTAGCGTAGTGGTTACAAATTGGGCAGCAAGCCTCAAGGTCAGCTGTTCGAAACTACCAGCTGTTCTGCGGGAGAAAGATGAGGCTCTCTGCTCCCGTAAAGATTTACAGCCTCAGAAACCCTGTACAGGGTTGCTATGAGTCAGAACCGACTCCATGGCATATAACAACAAACTTGCTTTTTAATTTTGGTCTACCTTTCCCTACGTGCACTGGACTGCCAATCACAGGTCCTTGGTTCGAGCTCACCAGTTACTCCGTGGGAGAACGCTGAGGCTTTCTGGTCCCACAAAGATTTAAAGCCTGTGAGTCAGAACCGACTCAACATGTAACATGCAACCCTCAGAAAATCCAATGACAACAACATGCAACCCTCAGAAAATCCAATGAAAGTCTAATACCACAATTGTCTGGGAAGGTCAAATGGAGAGTTATAGAAAGGTATACATGTTACCATGCTATGCTGAGTTGTTGTGAAGTGCCATCGAATCGGTTCTGACCTGTATAGGGTTTCTGGGGAGCAGCTGGTGAGCTTGAACCGCCAACCTTGCAATTCAAAAGGCTTTGCAGTCTGGCGCATTAACCCACAGCACCACACCAGGACTCCATGTTCAAGTTTTTAAAATCTCAGAACTTGCTTTCAACTCAACTTCTCAAAATAGCAGAAGGAGTTAAGTCAATAGATAGATAGTTTTGTGTTTGTTGTTGTTTTTAAATTCAATCTGTTTGTAGGGTCACTTAATGATACTGTTAAGATGCTCCATGTAGCCCCCAGGTGAGAAACTGTCTGCAAAGCATAAAGAATGAGTTACTCTCCTCCTGCCACAGCCTCTGCTGATTTACAACCACTTTGTGTTTGATGTTGGACAGGATAATTTCATCAGTCTCCAACCCTTGTGATCACATCCCAAAATGACTCGTCAGGTGAAGCCCCAGCAGAAGATTGCTTGTCACCTGTAGGAAGTAGCTGTCTGCTCTGAGTACTCTTTCCTCATAAATGTAATCATCTGTTAGTTATTCATTGAGCTATACTTCATGGGCTCGATGGAGTGAGGAGGGCAAAGGACCAATTCCTGACTGGGAAAATGCTTAGAAACAACACACTTGTGTGCCTTGTATTTTTCTTACTTTTCTCTCTCTCTCTAATGCTGGGGTGTGCATGAGTTCATTTTTAAAGGTTACTATGGAAAGCATCCATGTAAGGACACTTGAAAATATTTTGTAATTTTTCTAATTTGACAAGTGAGGAAATGGACTTAGAGATGGTCATTTGCCAAAGGTCTAGCAGCTCATCATGTTTGACTTATTTCTTAAAGGAGACTGTCGGAATCTGGTAGAAGTCTGATCAGTATTTATGGTGTTTCTATGTGTCAAGCTGAGCATCAGGAAATCTCACAGATTTTTGAGGAAATATTTAACCCGGTGGCTCTGTTTTACTGTTATGGCCCAATTTCCATTGGTGAAGATAATATTCTAAATTATTTGGTTAATGAGCGTTTTCTAAAGACTTAAGTGGTAAAAAGGTCCATTTGGTAGTTTGATAGATAAGTTCCTTGTAATTGTTTACTAACAATTACAAGTTGTGTGGTATGCTGCAGGCTCTTTCTTGTTGCTGCCATACAGTCAGCTCCCACCTTAAGGTACAATAGGATTAAATGTGATCCTTAGAGTTTTCATTGGTTGGTTTCTTTGTAAACAATTTACCAGGCCTTTCTTCCTAGTCTGTCTTGGTCTGGAAGTGTTGGTTGTGTATGAAGTACACTGGCTGGGACTATAACCCCAGTGTTCCTCAGGGAAGGTGAGGAATCTACCTCTGGACCCCACTGCCCATGCAGGGTTCTTATACAAATACCATTCGGGTGGTGAGAACATACAGTGGAACACAGAGGTGGGCCCTTAACAACATAATAACCAAGGGGTTTGCAAAGGCATTGTGGCCACATTCAAATTATGATGCATTTGATACATTCTAAAGCTTTATTATCATTGTAAACTATATGTATTATGTTTTTGTTGTTGTTAAATACCATCGGAGTTGGTTCTGGCTCATGGTGACCCTGTACAGGGTTTCAAAGGAGTGACGGGTGGGTTTGAACCACCAAACTTGTGCTAGCAGTCCAGTGCTTCTCCTACAGTACTACACCAATAACCTTTGCCAATTCAGGTCTATAATTTAGGAATAGTCATTAAATTAGTCATGTGATGCAACCACCCTATCATCATTTCCAAATTTCCCATCATCCTAAAAAAGCATTCAGTGTTTCCTAAATAATGGGTCCCTTTTCCTCTGCATTTAATATTGTTAAAAGGTACTTCAACTTTTTCTGTCCTATATAATGGAGGCTAAAAATGGGCGAATATTAGAAATATTAAATAAATTCATTCTAAGTAGAAATAATAAAAGAACATCTCTTACAGATTCTGTTTTGCTTTTAAAGATAATTGTTGAAAGATTTCACAGATGACTATATATGTTCCTAACAATGGCTCTAAAGCATTTAGGATGTGCTGCGTACCCTACCCCCTAAACCGTTCACATATATTATGCCATTTTGTCCTCATATTCTCACACGCTAAGTACTAGTATCTCCAGTTTTACAGGTGAAGAAATGTACTTAGAGATAACAATTTCCCCAAGATCAATTTGCCAGATTTTCTAGCCTTCATTCCTAGACAGTTAGCAATATTCCAGAATATATAAAATGTTTCAGTTAGATGGCACAAATTGCCTCTCTTACACTTTACAGCCTATTCTAGAATACATTAATTTAGATGTCTAGTCATCATGTTTAATTTAATTTACTTCCACAATGGATCAATTAATGCATTTATTTATTAATCCAACATCTACTAATCTCCTACTATGTGTGGCTCTGTAGGATAAGCACCAGACTGCTAACCACAAGGTCAGTGGTTCCAATCCACCAACTGCTCTTGAGAGAACCTATTCCGCAGGAGAAAGATGAGGCTTTCTGCTCCCGTAAAGATGTGCAGCCTTGGAAACCCTGTACAGGGTCACTATGGGTCGGAACTGACTCCACAGTACTTAACAACAACAACAACAACAACATACAGGATCGCTGTGAATTGGAACTGACTTGACAGCACATAACAACAACAATGTGTGAGGCACTAGGAGAATGGTAGTGAACGAGGTAAGCATGGCTGTGCCCCAATGGGGCTCACCTAAAGGGAAAGGGTCTAATATACATTTCTCAAGGAACTGACTGAATGATACTGACTACAAGGGTGTCAAAGGCGAAGTCAAGACACTATGAACATGTTTAATCAGAGTGGTTGTAAAGGTCCGCCAAGGAAAAGTCCCATGAGCTGGGTCAGGAAGGATGAGCAGGGCTGTACATCCCTAAATACCCAAAAGACACAGGACCTCCCAGGGATCCAGCATGTCTCAGTCTTCTTCTCCCCACAGCCTAACCTGCTTCCAAATGACAGCATAAGTCCCCTCTGTCATATCTTAAAACATATTAGCAGAAGGGCTTCTAGGGGCTGACAAATACAAAATCAATGTCAGGCAACAGCTGAAACTCCAATATCCTTGTGTCTGAAATTGATAGGTTATGCAATATACTAGCAACAATGGCTGGATACCTATGAGACCAAATCCTTCTTCCTTGGAAAACCTCAGTTTTCACTCTTACAGGCCTTTGATGAGGGTAATCTCCTTTACTTAAGGTGAACTGATTGAAATGTTTCTTCTTGTTGTTAGGTGCCATCGAGTTGGTTTCTACTTATAGCAACCCTGTATAGTTTCAAAGTCTATAAATATTTATAGGAGCAGAAAGCCTCATCTTTTTCTCAAAGAATGGCTGGTGGGTTTGAAATTACAACTTTGTATTTAGTAGTCTAGAGTGTATCCATAATCTAGCCAAGGTACCACATAAAATTTACCATGATACTTGTTATGATTCATAGTGGGTTTGAAGTAAAATCCCAGAAGGCAGGGTTTTTGTCCAATTAATTCATATTGCTAAGAGAATTTCAAATCTAGGCATAGTCCAGGCAGTGGTTCTGAAATATGTTCAAGGTACAGAAGGAATTTTACTGGTGGTCTTGGAGAGGATAGGTTCATGGCCTGGAAAAAGCTTAGCTTGAGACTGAAACTGGACAACTGTTTATGAGGTCCTGGTATGCACTGTAGAATAAACTTTGGACTACTGAAGAAAAGTCAGTGGTTCAAACCCACCAAGCAGTTCAAACCTACTAGCTGTTCCTCTCAAACAATATCTAGGGTTGCTATGAATCAGAACTGACTAGATGACACATTATAACAACATCCTTCAAACAAAACAACCTTACCCATTGCTGTCAAGTTAATTCCAATTTATAGGGTAATAGCACATGCAAGTAAAATAGGAAACTGCCAAACATCCAAGCCAGATTCAGAAGAGGATGGGAAGCAGGAGATATCGTTGCTGACATCAGATGGATCTTGGATGAAAGTAGAGGATACTAGAAAGATGTTTACGTTAGCTTTATTGACTATGCAACAGCATTCGACTATGTGGATCATGACGAACTATGGAAAACATTGAGATGAATGGATATTCCAGAACACTTAATTGTGCTCATGAGGAATCTGTACATAGACCAAGAGGCCATTTGAACAAAACAAGGGGATACTGAATGGTTTAAAGTCAGTAAAGGTATGTGTCAGGATTGAACCCTTTTACCATACTTACTCAATCTGTAAACTGAGCTAATAATCCAGGAAACTGGATTATATGAAGAAAAAATGTAGCATCAAGACTGGAGGAAGATTCATTAACAAACCTGAGACATGCAGAGGATACAACCTTGCTTGCTTCAAGCTAAGAGGACTTCAAATACTGATGAAAATCAGTGTATACTCTTCAATATGGATTGTACCTCAGTGTAAGGAAAACAGAAATCCTCAGAACTGGACCAATAAATAGCATCATGATAAATGGAAAAAGATTGAAGTTGTCAAAGACTTCATTTTGTTTGGATCCACAATCAACATTCCTGGAAGCAGCAGTCAAGAGATCAAATGATGGATTGCATTAGGCAAATCTGCAAAAGACCTCTTTAAATTGTTCAAGAGCAAAGATGCCAGTTTGAGGACTAAGGTGCTTTCAGTTGCCTCATAGGTATGTGAAAGATGGACAATGAATAAGGAAGACTGGAGAAGAATTGATCTTTTGAATTATGATGTTGGTAAAGAATATTGAACTGCCAGAAGAACAAACCAATCTGTCTTGGAAGAAGTACAGCCAGAATTCTCTTGAGAAGTGAGGATGGCAGGACTTTTCCTTTTGTACTTTGAACATATTATCTGGAAGTACCAGTCCTTGGAGAAGGACATCCTGCTTGGAAAACTGGAGGATCAGTGAAAAAGAGGATGACCCCTCAACAAGATGTATTAACACAGTGGTAGAAGAATGGCCATAACTTTTGAGTTATGGTGTTACAGGAGAATTTTGAAAGTGTCATGGGCTGTCAAAAGAATAAATAGATCTGTGTTGGAAGAAGTGTAGCTAGAGTGCTCCTTGGAGGCCAGGATGACCAAACTTCATCTCATACTTTGGACATATATTGTCAGGAGGGACCAGTAGCTGGAGTAGGATATCATGTTTTTGGTAAGGTGGAGGGTCAGAGAAAAAGAGGAAGACCCCCAGTGAGATGGATTGGCCAAGTGGCAGCAACAATGGGCTCAAATGTGGCAACAATTGTACTGTTGGCCCAGGATCAGGCAGTGTTTCGTTCTGCTGTGCATAGGGTCGCTATGAGTCAGTACTGACTCGATGGCACCTAACAACAACAACAACAATGGATTCAAACATAAGTACAATTGTGAGGAGGGTACAGAATCAGGCAGTGTTTTGTTATGTTTTACATAGGGTTGCAATGAGTTGAAACTGACTTGAGGGCATCTAAGAAAAACAACAACATAGGTTAGAGTAGAACTGCCCCATAGGGTTTCCAAGGCTGTGATCTTTAAGGAAGTAAAGTGATGTATTTTACTCCCACAGAGCAGCTGCTGGGTTCGAACATCGGACCTGGATCTTTCTGGTTTGCAGCCTAGTGCTTAATCACTGTGTCACCAGGCCTCCTTAGGTGATTGATTTTAGCAATTCAGCCTATTCAGTGAATGAGAGTCCCAGATTTAGCATATCCTTTCCAGCATAGCATATTCCTATTTTTTTCAACATTGCTAATTTAAGAGGTGAAACTTAGCTCTCATTTTAAGTTGCATTTGTTCAATTATTAGTAATTGAACCATGTTGGTGGTGGTGTTAATGTGCTATCAAGTCAGTTCCTACTCATAGGAACCCTGTTTAGCGATTCTGAGAGAAGCTGGTGGGTTTGAACTGCTGACCTTTTGGTTGCAGTCTAGTTCTTGTCCTACAACACCCCACCGCGACTCAGATAGAACCATGTATGAGTACATTTTATTTTTGTTTTATTATTGTTTTTGTTTCTCTTGATTTTTACAAGATTATCGTTCAGGGACTTAACAGCTTTTGCCAATTTGTATGAGTCTTGAATAAAAATATTGACTTTTCTGGTAATATTTGCTGTACAGTAAGTCTCTGGATTATGAACAGCTGATTTATGGACAATTTGTACTTGCCCTTTGTTGTTGTTATTAAGTGCCCTCCAGTGGTTTCCAACTCACAGCTGGTACATACATTTGCCCTCACTTTGAAACAATTGAACCTACCCTTGTTCGCAACAAATTCCTCTTCACCATTACCTTCTCTTGTGCAGCTTTTAAATCCTTGGAGAGGCTTCAAGCCTTTGCTTGGCACTAAACTCACTGCCATCAAATCAATTTTGACTTATGGCGACCATATTGGAAACTATAAGGAATATAGATCCACTCCTTATAGTTTCCAAGACAATAAAAATTTATTGGAGTAGACATCCTCATCTTTTTTCTGAAGAGCAGCTAGCGGGTTTAAATTCCCTACCTTGTCATTAACAGCCCAATGCAATGCTTAAGCTACCGCATCACCAGAGCGCCCTTCTTGCACTAAAGTAAGGATAAATAAGAACTGGATAGGCCTGGTTCAACTTTTCTAAACATTCTAAAAGTCACAGTCAAGAACAGGTCTCATTCCTAACCAGGGGAGTGCTTGCATCCCCTGCTATCTATCTGCTTTTATAGCACTGGGTGGTGGTATTGTATGCCATCGGTTCTGTTCTGACTCACAGCAACTCTATATAGGGTTTCTAAGGCTGTAAATCTGTAAGGAAGCAGAAAGCCTCATCTTTTTCCCAAGGAACAGATGGTAGATTTGAAATGCTGACCTTGTGGTTAGCAACCCAACGCATAATCCACTTGTAACCAGAGCTCCTTCTTTATAAAATACAGGCTGGCAATATCAAAATCATAAGAGCCACATCATACCATGAGGAGTATGTAGAATATTAGCAAATCCAAAGGTAAATGCTATTTAATATTTTTCTCACTTAACTCCTCTCCCAACATCCTTTGCTATAGTAATTCATCAGTCACAATCAGAATAAATCACAAATATACTGCATTCTGCTGTAATGACTATAGTAGTAACTTTTACTACAAAGAAAATATGACTAGTTCTAGAACTGCATTTAGACATTGGCATAAATCTAAATATTTTGGAGTTTTTCTTTCTCTAACATTCATGTCTGTAGAACAAGGGAGCTCAGTTTACTTACTTAATGTGGCAAGATCCTCTTAAATCAAGGGGGAATTAGCTTGCTAATATGCTTTGGGAATCTCTACTGTGACTTGGGGCCGAGATAACTCATTAGTTTGACATCTCCCATAGACTGAATTCCTCCTATTTAAATTGAATCAGTAACTCTTTCCCTAGAGAGCACTGTTACTTTCTCCCATTCATTAATACTGTTGCATTTGGTGGGTGGTTTCCAATTTACCATCACATCCTCCCCAAACAAAGAATGCAAACCATACAAAAACTTACCTGTGCAGATTTCATTTCTCAGTCCTGGTGTAGTACTGCAGGATAGTGCAAGATCACAAAGTCACTTTGAGCCTCAAGGTCGGTGATTGAAACCCACTGGTTGCTCCTCGGAAACTCTATACAGGGTCGCCGTGAACCAGAATCGACTTAAGGCACTTAACAACAGCAAAAAATATAGATGCAAAGATGTGAAGACCAGTGGGCTTGAGGATCCAAGAAAATAGGCAGCAAATGCACAAATGGGAAATATAACACTGTTTTCAATCAAACCAAGGGCTTCCTTCACCAACCTCCTGTTGTAGGATCATCCGCTTGTTGCAGCATGTAGGAGATTTTTCAGTGTCTCTAAACTACGATAGCAAAAACATTTTAAAATAGAAAGAAGGAGTATGTGTTTAACATTTAACACTACCATAAAGATCACAATATCACATCTGTAACTAGCTAGAGAGCACTTAGTAGGTACAAGACTCTGTATAAAGAGTAACTAGGGAGATGGCAAGGAATTATCCCCAACATACTAAAGTATATGAGTCTTACCAGAATTGTTTTTCCATATAGACCTAAATATGGGTATGACAACTTACTCTTGTTCACTTTATCTTTAGAACATAAAGTAAATTACTTTCAATTATTGGACTCTGAGACATTGAAATTTGGCATTTCTGTCACTAAAGACAGTAATGAAATGACAAAGAATAGCAAAGGGATAAATAATTCCACTTATTTATGTTTGTTAAATTGCCAAGTAGATACATTTTTTACTCTGCAAAGAAAAGTGTTTCTAAGCTGGAAGGTGTCATATTTAGCTAGGAGAAAAAAGAATTATGATCAAATTAGAACTCTCATCCCTGGGAAAAGGGTTTCTTATTCATATTGTGATGACTGATTCCCAACCATAATGATGCTAGTGGGCACCAGTATTATGAAGGTTTCCTCTTAATAAGGCTATTTCTCTTTAACTGTAAACCTTTTGGTTGGCAGCTGACTCCTCCCATTGGTCATAAGCACAAAGCAGAATGTTTGGTGTCAAGGATCATCCAAAAGCAGACCCAGAAGGCTGGGCTTGGCACAGGGAAACCATGCAAGTCAAAATTGCTTTCTGTAGTTGTGAGAAAGGTAACTACCTGCTTCAGCTCCATCTGGGAAGCGTTTGGCTGCCCTGAAGCATAGAAAGTATCCCAACCTTCATGGGAGGAAAGATGGGTTAGTCACTGGGACGTGGTCTCTTAGAAAGTCAGTCTTACAGGCTGCTGATAACTCAGCTGTGAAACTTGGTAAAACAGAGTAAGGGCAGTCTTTGCAAGATGCAGCAAATGTTGAGATGTTCATGAGAAATTTCACTTCAAAAATAAGACCATGATTCTTTTCTAAACAATTATAACTTAAATGCAGGGAAGACAGTAATTTGGACACTCCTCTTATCCTCTACAAAAGGAATTGCAAGGCCTTATTTAACAAAGCTCCATTGTTTTCTCATGGGTTTGCTTTATGGGGTTTAAATTAAAGGGAAGCTACTAGATGGGGAGGCAAATCTTTGTTTTCAAGCATTTAAATAGCACCTCTATTGGTGAGCTCCCTGGGGGCTAGTGCGTGTTAGGAGGTGATTTTTTTTTTTTTAAGCTGGAAATATTTTGAGACATTTTCATGACAAGATAAGTTCAAACCATAATGCCAGGATAATATTTTACATAAAGGATATTCCAAAAATCATAGTGCTGTTCCCTAAGCTATCATGTGTATATAATGAATTCACTTAATTAGTACAGCCACAATATACTAGATAGATACAATCCTTTGGACAGTAAAGAAAATCATCACTCAGATTCTCTTGCAGAACCTTCGAAGGAACTAAGTTATCACAAATCTCGAAAGCTTAATTATCTTACTGACCCAGGAATAAACTTTGAATGAAAAGTTGACTTCTTTGGTAGGGATTTTAAATGGTATTTTAAGTGTTATTTCATAAAGTTTGCTACATAATTAAAATAGAAGAAAATATAGGTTTCATGTTTTTCAACCCAGTATTACAAAATTCTGCCAGTTCAAAAGCTGTGATTTAAAAAAAAAAAGAAAAAATATTTCAGCAAAAACAAAGCTGTTTTTGGAAAACATATAGAAAAGACATAAAACTTTTAAAACTTGTTTTGTTGCTATTAGGTGCCATTGAGTCGGTTCCAACTCATAGAGATCCTGTGCTCAACAGAACCAAGCACTGTCTTATCCAGAGCCCGCCTCATAATCCTTGTTATGTCTGAGCATACTACTGCTGCCACTGTGCCAGTCCATCTCATTGGAGGGCTTCCTCTTTTTTCACTGACCTTTGCTTTATCTAGCATGATGTCCTTCTCTAGCTACTGATCCTTGCTGGTAACATGTCCAGAGTATGAGAGATTGAGTCTCGCCATCTTCACTTCTAAGGAACATTCTGGTTGTACTTCTCCTTACACAGATATGTTTGTTCTTCTGGCAGTCCATGATACTTTTAATATTCTCCAACACCGTAAGTCAAATGCATCAATTTTTCTCTGGTGTTCCTTATTCATGGTCGGTCCAACTTTCACATGCATATGAGGTTATGGAAAATACCGTGGCTTGGGTCAGGCATACTTTAGTCTTCAAACTGACATCTTTGCACTTGAATACTTTAAAGAGGTCTTGTGCAGCAGATGTGCCAAAGACAAATGAGACTTTTAATCTTTTAAGAAACACCTCTGAGTATCTTTATGTCCATTTCCATTGAATTTCATGAGCACATCAATAATAATAAGATGCTGACTATGAGCCAATATTATATCAATATGTGGCTGCTTATTTTTCTCCTTTCCAGTTTTCATTTTGTAATGAAATGTAATTAAGTGAAAAAAAAGATCAATTTTATCCATCATGTTTTAAACATTTATAAACACAAGCTCATTGAAATAAGCTTATCCAAAATTATACACAGGCTTTTATTGTAAGGTTTAGTTTAAGAGAGGCTGATAAATGGTAAGCAAAAGATGTGAAAGTATGGACCAAAACATGAAGAAAATCATCTCTAAAAAAGTAAAGATTAAACTAAGATTGAAATGAGAAGGCATTAGGGTGGAGCACTGAGAGACAAAATAGTCCAGGCAAAGGAAACAGCATTTGCCAGAACCTGCAATGTGAGATTCAGCACAACCAATTAGAAATCTGAAGCTAGAGTTTGTTGGGGGAGAATAGCGAGGGAAAGGCTGGAGGGATAGACATTTCAGAATGTGAATTTTATACCAAGGACAATCACTGAGGGTTGTAAGCATGGGAATGGCATGCTCAAATTTGCATTAAGTAAGATCAGTTTCATAGCTAAGATTGTTGTGGAACATTTGAGGAACTGATCATGGAAAAATGCAGGCTGTTTGGTTTTGACCATAGGATTAATGTGAAAGAACAAATACAAAACTTTGGGCAAAGTCCAGATTCTTCCTCATCTTACATATCATACTTAGGAGTTTGTGTTCTGTATTCTCTAAAGGAAACTTTTCAAAGGCTTGTCAAAGGGTAGAGCAGCAGAATTGTTTTATTGTTACTGTGATTGTTTGGGGGTGTTCTGGCAGTGACAAAATGTTTTATCAGTTATCCGTCACAACATAAAAAATGACCTCAGAGTAGCTTTAAATGGAGTCCTGGTGTGACGCTGTGGGTTAATACGCTGGACTGCAAGGTCGGGTTTGAATCACTAGGTTGGCAGTTCAAACCCACCAGCTGCTCCTCAGAAACCCTATACAGGGTCACTGTGAGTCAGAACCGACTCAATGGCACTTAACAACAACAGCTGAAAATTACTATTAATTTCTTATTGGGAATTTGGACAGGGTTTAGTTGGGAGATTGTTTTATTTTATATGGCATCATAGAATTAGTCTGGTCTGAAGAACCCTAAAAGATTTCTCTCACATGCCTGGTGCCTTGGCCAGAATGACCAGAAAGCTGAACTCAGTTGGACTGCTCCATGTAGCCTCAGGGCCTCTCCAAATGGTCTCAACCAGCAGGTCATGCAGACTTCTCATATGGTAACTGAGGTTTCCAAACAGCAAGTGTTTCAAGAGACAGAAAACAGGAGGATAAAAGTATTACAGTTCATATATGCATGGGTTTATTCCAAACAAAACATGTTTAAAAGTATATCAACTATTTCTTGCAGTAATGCATTTGTCTTAGTCTCACTGGGGTGGGTGCCTTCAAAAAAAGTGGGGAGAGGGAGCCAAACAAAACAGTGACTTCCCAAGGGGATCTGCTGAGCCAGTTCAATTCAAGGCAGAATCATCTCAGATGGTTATAGCAGCTGGTGTTTGCTGTCTCTAAGGGGCTGTCTTTAGAGATTTTCACGAAGAACACAGGATGATCTTGGGGGTTTATTATGAAGAAATTTTAAGAAAATTGAAAACTGCACTGGTGAGAAAAGGGCCAGGAAAGTTGTGCTGAGTAATTGTTTCCATTATGACAATGTACCTGTTCATTCTTCAAGGAAGCAAGGGCTGTCCTATGAGAGTTTCATTGGGAAACCTGACTCCATCCACCCTTCAGTCCTATTCAGATTTCTACCACAAACTCAAAGAACAAAATCCAGGAACATGAGTTGAGTCTCTAGAGGATGCTACAACTTCAATTTTAGATGGGGTATAAATCAAAGGGCTCAGAATTCTTCAGGGAAGAGCTAAAGAAATGGAAACACTACCCTTAGAAGTATGTGTAGACCTAGAACAAGCACACTGTTTCTCAACAGAGAAAGGATAGCTTCACATTTTAATATTTTCATTTTATAAAAGGTTGCTCTAATTTTGTAACAATACTTTTTGACTTGCCCATGTAGAAACTACCTGGACCTGGAAACTAGAGCAGTGTTAGCTCTGTCACATCTTCTGGTTGTTAAGTGCCAAGTCAGTTCCCACCCATGGCAACCCTGTGTAGGCTTTCCAAGGAGTGGCTGTTGAGCTTGAACCACCAACCTTGGGGTTCATACTGACTCTGCTGTCCAGCTCATTAACCCACAGCGTCACACCAGGACTCGAGATATAT
>NW_006408524.1:32555921-32563267 GCF_000296735.1 Chrysochloris asiatica | reverse complement strand
TATATATACATATATATATAATATATCGACTCCTTTGGGAGCTGCTGTCGTATCAGCACTGGACGGCAAAAATCAACATTAGCAGTTCAGAGTCACCAGCTGCTAGTTGGAAATTCTATACAGGGTTGCTATGAACCAACTTTAGGGCACTTAACAACAACAATATATATATTGTGTACACACATATACACATGTATGTATGTATGTTGTCGATACATACCTTTCAGTTAGCTCCCAGCTCAAAGTGACCTTATGTACAACAGAACAAACCATTTCTCAGTCCTGGTTCAAATTCACCAGCCATACCTCAGAAACCCTATCCAGGGTCACTATGACTTGGAACCAATTTGGAACCAACCACTATGACTTGGAACGGCACGTTACAGCAACAACCTCAGACCAAATTATTTACATTCTCTCCAATAGACTAACTCAAATACTAACTGCCTCCCAAGATCCCTAATATTCTCAGGGCAGTACAGCATCAAGCTCAGGCTTGAAGTTCTGGATTTCATCATTTACATCAGGTACAGGTATAGATATGACTCATCCAGTGTGATTTCTCTAAACCTGAAGACATGTGAACTAAAGAGGTATGTCATCTGCCTCTCACTTACACATGTGCACACACATACTCAGCATATAATTGTGGGACAGATAAAGAAAAACTATAATGAATTGTTATTGTTAGGTGCCATCGAGTCAGTACTGACTCATAGCAACCCTATGTACAACAGAACGAAACACTACCTGGTCCTAGGCTAACCTCACAATTGTTGCCATGCTTGAGCCCATTGATGCTGCCACTTTGCCAATCTATCTCGCTGGGGGTCTTCATCATTTTCTCTGACCCTCCACCTTACCAAACATGATATCCCTCTCCAGTGACTGGTCCTTCTGGCAGTATGTCCAAAGTATGAGAGACGAAGTTTGGTTATCCTGGCCTCCAAGGAGCACTCTGGCTGCACTTCTTCCAACACAGTTCTTGTTTGTTCTTTTGGCAGCCCATGGTACATTCAATAGTCTCCTGCAACACCGTAACTCAAAAGCATCAATTCTTCTACAGTCTTCCTTATTCACTGTCCAACTTCCACATACATATGAGATTATTGAAAATACCATGGCTTGGGTCAGGCACACCTTAGATCTCAAGCTGACATCTTTGCACTTCAGTGCTTTAACAAGGTCTTGTGCAGCAGGTTTGCCTAATGCAATACATCATTTGATTTCTTGGCTGCTGCTTCCATGAGTACTGATGGTTGATCCAAGAAACATAAAGTCTTTGAAACTGCAGTCCAGTGCTTATCCTACAGAGCCACCGCACTCCCAAGATTTTCCAAAGAATCCTTTATTGCAATTCAAAGTTTGAATTCTTCTTCAGTTCTTCCATCTTGAGAAGTTCCAAGCCTGCTCTTCCCTTTTGACTTGCTAATAACTCCAAGTGTTTCCATGTTTCTTTGTAATACTTAACTTTGTCTTCTCAAGCTGCCTTTTGAAATTTTTGTTCACCTTTTTTACTTCATTTACCATTTCCTCCATTCACCTTAGCTACTCTGCATTTAAGAACAAGTTTCACAAATTTCTTCTGACATCTCTTTTGGTCTTTTCTTTATTTCTTGTCTTTTTAATAACCTCTTTCTTTCTGCATGTCTGATGTCTTTGATGTCATCCCTCACCTCCTTTGGTCTTCAGTCATTAGTGTTGAAAGTTTAAAATCCACTCTTGAGATGGCCTCTAAATTTCATTGGGATATATACAAGGTTGTACTTAGGCTTTCATGGAGTTATTTTCATTTTCCTCAGCTTCAGCTTCAACTAGCATATGACTAAGTGATGATCTATGCATCTCTTGCTTGGTTCTTACTGATGCTATTGAGCTTTTCCATCATCTCTTTCTACAAATGTAGTCAGTATAATTCCTGTGTATTCCTTCTGGTGAGATCTAGATGTTTAGTTGCTGCTTATACTGAAAAAACTATATTTCCAGTTGAGTATGTAATTGGTCTTACAAAATTCGATCACGTGATCTCTATTGTTTCTATCATTAGTGCCTTATTTTCCATCTCCTGACTTTTCTTCTTTATTTATAGCTTTCTTACTCTAATCACCACTGATTATCAATGCATCCATAGTGACCCACTATAGTGAACCATAGAACTACTTGTCTGTTAGTTTGTTGTACTGTGGTGGCTTCTCTGTATTGCTGTGATGCTGGAAGCTATGCCACCCATATTTCAAATTCCAGCTGGGTCACCCATGGTAGACAGGTTTCAGCGGAGCTTTCAGATTAAGACAGGCTAGGAAGAAGTAAAGGCAGACCACTTCTGAAAGGTTAACCACCAAAAACCTTCTGAATAACAGTAGTAACAGTAGAACATTGTCTATTATAGTACAGAAAGGTGAGCCCCTCAGGTTGGAAGGTACTCAAAATATGACTGGGGAAGAGTTGCTTCCTCAAAGTAGAGTTGATCTTAATGATGTGGATGGAGCAAAGATTTTGGGACTTTTATTTGCTGATGATGCACAACTCAAATAAGAAACAGCTACAAGCATTCATTAATAATTGGTACATGGAATGTATGTTGTATGAATCTAGGAAAATAGGAAGTCATCAAATATGAAATGAAACACATAAAATCAGTATCCTAGCCATTGTTGTTGTTAAGTGCCATAGAATCAGCTCCAACTCAGTGACTATGTAAAGGGTTTCCAAGAAGCAGCTGATGGGTTTGAACTGCTGATCTTGTCAGTCACAATCCAGTGCTGATCCTACAGCACCAGCACAAATAGCCAGTAATGACATTCATCATCATCAAAAAAAAATCCACAATATATCTTGAAGTACAGTGATATCTGTAAAAGGATAATAGCCATGCACCTATAAGGAAAACCAGTTAATATAACTATTTTTCAAATGTGCATACCAGACTTTTAGGGAAAGAGGGTGAAGTAGGTAGACACACTGAGTTGACCCTTTAGAACAAAGACATAAGAGACAAAGTAAAACAGATAAAGATGGTGATTCTGGCAACCTGAGCTTCAGCAGATAGGGCAGAGGGATGTATTGAGTGCACACTGGAAGAGGAAGTGGAACCAGAGCAGTGAGAGAGAAGAAAATGGACATACTGTACACTGGCATGCAATGGTGTAGCCATCTTGGATTTTTGAGAGCAGCTATTGACGTAGCATTCTACAGACAAAGGACAAGGCTGGATATTGACAGTAAGGGGGTACAGTTCTCCCTTGTTCCCATGCTCTCCTGGTAGCTGGAGGTGTGGCAATCCCCTGCCTTGCCAACCCAGTGGCAAGTGGCACCCTTTCCTACACAGCCTCTATCTGTCTAGGATCAGGCACCAGGCATAGCATCCCTGCTTCTGGAGGTACATGAATCCACTCTGTACTACACTATACAAACAGTAAACAGAAAACCACATTCATACCTGCGGTGTCTATTACAGCCACTAGGAAACAAGGGGTGAGTGCCTGAGCATACACTAATATACAGCTCTCAATTAAATATAAGTATGATACCACAATGTTTCAGAGAAAACAGACCATTTCAGCTTACACAAAGAAAAAAGACAGAGTGCCTCAAACAAGTGACCAAGATACAGAATTCAAAACTATAATGCCATAAATGGTATTGGAACTACCTAAAAAGAAATTCAAAGGAATGATAGTTAGGCATTTTCAACAGATTGAGAGAACGATTGAGAAAACTGAAGTTGAAATTAAGGAAAACAGAATGCTGAAGCAAACTTACAAAATAAATGGAAAAAAAAAAAAAAGAGTGTGTGTGTGGGGGGGAACCATCCAAAAACAATAATTAGAAAGCCAGAAGATTAACACTAAGACTTCAGGAATAGATAATACAGTGAAAGAACAAAGAAGTAGAACTGAATCAATGGAAGGCCAAATTACAGAACTTGATTAAAAATCTCTCAATATTAATCTGCTAAAGTAACAATCAGAAAAACTAAGCAAAAAATATGAAGGAAGCCTAGGATTTATGTGGGAGATTTTTAAGAAGAATAACTTATGTGTGCTTGGAATTCCAGACAAAGAAACCACACACACACACACACACACACACAAAACAAACAAACAAACAAAAAAACAACACAGTGAATATTGTCCAAGAGTTGTTGGAAGAAATTTTCCCTTACTTCATGAAATAAAAAAAGACAAAAAAGACAGCCATTCAAGAAGTTGAACAAATTCCAAACAGGTTAGGCCACGAAATTACAAGACCAACACATATTATAATCAAAAATGTCAAAACCGTATACAAGGAAAGAACCCTGAGAGCAGCTCAGAAAAAATGTAAAGTTACTTACAAAGGAAAACTAATAATACTAAGCTCTGATTTCTCAGCAGAAACCATCTAGGCAAGAAGAAAATGGAATGATGTATTTTAAAAACTCTGAAAAGAAAAGATATCTAACCAAGAATCATATACTCAGCAAAATTGTCCATCAAATAAAAATGTGAAATTAGGCTATTTTCAGATAAACAGAAATTAAAAGATACCAGACTAATCTTGCAAAAATGACTAAAGGGAGTTTTAAACAGAGACCAACAACAGCAGAGAACAACCTGTGAATAGCATACATGACAATATCACCATGACAATATCACCTAGAACTCAATCCAGATATAAAAGTATTCAAAGTAACACAAACTTAGAAAATTGGAAATAGAGAAGCAGAGATATAGTTTCAAAACAAAACAAAACAACACAAAAAAGCCATAAAATAAAAAGTGGGAATAGTATAATAGCAAAACTTACAAATGAAAAGGAAATAAAGTAGATTTTCAAGAATAAAATAAAACAAATAAAAAATAACTAACCGTAACTGTAACCTTAAAAGGAGTGCTGGTAGCATAGTGGTTACACATTGGGCTGTTAACCACAAGGTCAGCAGTTCAAATCCACCTGCTCCTCAGGAGAAAGATGAGCCTTTCTGCTCCCATAAAGATGTATAGCATTAGAAACCCTATACAGGCTTGCTATGAGTGGAACTGACTTGATGACACAAAGCAGCAGCAGTAACCCTAAAAATTAGACCAAGCCCTACCTCTAGCCCTAGTTCAACTTTTACCCCTAACACTGACCCTAGTCCTAACTATAACCCTAACACTAAGCAAAATCCTAGGCTTAGGCCTAGCCTAGACCTAGCAATAGTCCTAATCCTAACCCTCACTCCTTGCTGCTAAACAACCCCCAAAACTAACAACAACAGCAATATATATAATTATATATATTGCCAAAGTTGTTGTTAGGTGCCATCCAGTTTGTTCTGACTCACAGCAACCCTGTGCACAGCAGAGTGAAACACTGACCAGTCCTGTGCCATCCGCACAATTGCTGCTATGCAGAGTCCATTGCTACTGCCATTGTTCTGATCCATCCCATTGGATCTTTCTCTTTTTCGTGGATCCTCCACTTTGGCAAGCATGATGTCCTTCTCCAGGGACTGGTCCCTCCTGATAAAAGTATGAGAGACGAAATCTCACCACCTTAGCTTCCAAGAAGAACTCTGGCTGTACTTCTTTTAACATAGATTTGTTTGTTCTAGCAGTTCAAAATACTTTGAATATACTTTTCCACACCATAATTCAAATGCATCAATACGTCTATAGTCTTCCGTTTTCATGGCCCAACGTTCACATGCATATGAAGCTATTTTGAAAATACAATGGCTTGTGTCAGGTGCAACTTAGTCTTCAAACTGACATCTTTACTCTTCAACAATTTAAAAAGCTCTTGTACAGATTTGCTTAATACAATACGTCACTTAATTTTTGACTGTTGCGTCCATGAGTATTGATAGTGGATCCAAGCAAAATTTCACTTTGAAGTAAAATTTTGCTAATTATAATTCAAAAATGACTGCAACAGTTCCTTGGCAGAAAACTGCCAGAGGTTCAAATCGAATTCAGATGAGGAATGAGGGAAATCACTGTTGACATTAGACAGATCTTGGATAAAAGCAGAGACTACCAGAAAGATGTTTACATGTACTTTTTAACTATGCAAAGAATTTCAATTGTGCAGATTATGACAAGCTATGGAAAAAATTGTAGAGAATAAGCACTTCAAAATACTTAATTGTGCCCAAGAGGAATCTGCATAGACCAAGAGGCAGCTGTTCCAACAGAATATGGGGAAACTGAATAGTTTAAAATTAGTAAAAATGTGTACTAGGGTTATATTCTTTCACCATACGTATTCAATCTGTACGCTGAACAAATAATGAAAGAAGCTGAGTTACATGAAGAAGAACATGGCATCAGGATTACTGGAAAAGTCATTAACAATTTGCAATTTGTAGATGATACAACCTTGCTTGCTGAATTTGAAAAGGATTTAAAATACTTACTGATGAAGATTAAAGACCACAGCCTTCAGAATGGCTTATGCCTCAATGTCAAGGAAACAAAAATTCTCACCAGCAAAAACATGCATGGCACTGCAGGTTAATGTGCTGTACTACAAAGTCCTTTGAATTGCAAGATCAGTGGTTCAAGCTAACCAGTCACTCCTCAGAAACCCTGTACAGGATTGCTATGGGTCAGAACTTGACGGCACTTAACAACAACGATACATATGGAGAAAAGATTGAAGTTCTCAAAGACTTCTTTTTGCTTGGATCCACCATCAACACTTATGGAAGCAGCAGTCAAGAAATCAAATTACATATGGCATTAGGCAAATCTGCTGCACAAGACCTCTTTATGGTGTTCAAGAGCAAAGATATCAGTTTGAAGACTGAGGTGTGTCTGAGCCAAGACATGATAATTTCAATAGCTTTATGTACATATGAATGCTGGACAGTGAATAAGGAAGACCGTAGACGAATTGATGCATTTCAGTTATGGTGTTGTAGAAGAATATTTAAAAGTGCGATAGATAGAAGAACAAACAAATCTATATTGGAATAAGTACAACCAGAATGCTCGCTAGAAGCCAGTATGATGAGATTTCATCTGTCATAATTCAGATTTATTATCAGGAAGCAAGTACCAGTCCCTGGAGAAGGACATCATGCTAGGTAATGTAGAGGGTCAGCAAAAAAGAGGAAGACCCCTGGCAAGATGGATTGGCATAGTGGCAGCAGCAATGGGCTCAAATTTATTAACAATGAATGTGAGGATGGTGCAGGACTGGGCAGTGTTTCATTCTGCTGTACATAAGGTCACTGTGAGTTGGAACTGACTCAATGCCACCTAACGACAGCAACAATACTTTTTATTTTATTTATTTATTTATTTTTAAGGGTTTTATTGTGGATTGAGTGAAATTTTCAGGGCACATCATCGGTTTCACATTCAAACATTCATATA
>NW_006408524.1:32544649-32555643 GCF_000296735.1 Chrysochloris asiatica | reverse complement strand
GCTTGGGCCCACAGGGACTTGAACTCCTGACCGGGTCTGCACGATCTGCATCAGATTCCCCCTTACTTATTATTTGTTTAAGGGACGCTGCCTGTTTTAGGCGGTCAGTGTGAATTCCTCAGTCTTACCCGTCATTGAAACTCATTGCAGCATGGCAATGGCTCTGTCTTAGGTTAACAATACTTTTTAAATGAGCACCTTTGAATCTTAAAGTCTTATTTCCCCCTTTATTATGATTGCTTTATCTTTATCATCTTACTGCATTGTATGGGTTTTCATATATCACCTCAAATTATTTTAGAAATAAGGCAAGATACAAATAAATAGACCAATAGAAAAAGAAAAAAATTCAGATGCATATTTATTATGACATTTAGAAACAAAAGAATTGCATTATTTTTTTTTCTTTTGGAATTACTCTAGTTAGTAATAATATAAGCCCAAATAAGGACTACAGCCTTGCTAATGCTACCCTGGAGTCCTGGTTTAGCACTCTAGAATCAGCACTGGACTGCTAAACAAGGGTCATGGTTCAAACCTACCCCACTGGAATCCCTATACAGGATTGTGAGTCAGAACCAACTCAATGGCACTTAACAACAACAGCAGTGTTCCCTAGGAAAAAATACTTAGCTTGTAGTTTATTGTCATGTACCTTGACTATCTAGTTAGGTGTAGAGTTATTTGGAATATAGATTCCCAGTTTTAAGTAGTGACCAGAGGGCAAACATCTAAAAAGCAAAGCAACAGGGAAAAAAATAGGTTATTGACTTTCTTAACATGCTTGGAAGGAGAGGAGTGAAGCTGTGATCATTCAGGAAAAGAACTCTGAAGACCTGAACTCCAGCTGTGGTTCCACCATCAGTAGCTAGGTCCCCCAGGCAACTCACACAGCCCGCACACATTCCCATTCTTCTCATCCACCAAAGATGACTCCTGTCATAAATGTCCTTCTCCAGCTCTCATAACTCTTGGCATGCATCTCTTTCATTGCATTTACCACACGGCTCATCCCTAAGCATCAACATCTCCTGAGTGGGCTTGTTTTTTACTCGGCAGTCCCTGGTGATGCAAATGGTTAAGCATTTCAACTGCTAACTTAAAGATTGGTGGTTCAAGTTTGACCAGAGGTTCCCCTAAAGAAACCCTGACACATGGATGATGTCAATGAAGATTTGTTCTATAAATGTATGAATGAAATCACTTTTCACATAATCATTCTTGACTTCAATTCCATTTATAAAATAAAGGCATTACCAACATCCATTCCTGATAAAAACACTCAACAGAGTGGGAACTGAGGGGAAATTCCTCAACATAATTAAGAGCATATATACAAAACCAACAGCCTACATTACTCTCAATGGCGAGAAACTGAAAGCCTTCCTTCTGTGAACGGGAATCAGACAAGGATGCCCTTTGTCACCACTTCTATTCAATATTGTGCTGGAAGTCTTAGCCACAGCTTCAAATTGACAAAAAGGAAATAAAACTCTCTCTATTTGCAGACAATATGATCCTATATATAGAAAACCCCAAAGACTCAGTAAAAAAAAAAAGCTATTACTATAAATCCTCATTGGAGGATTCAGCAAAGTGGCAGGGTATAAGATCAACATCCAAAAATCAATTGGATTCCTCTATACCAATAACAACAAGGAGCTCTGGTAGCGTAGTGGTTACGAATCAAGCTGTGAAGCACAAGGTCGGCAGTTTGAAACTACCAGCTGTTCCATGGAGAAAGATGAGGCTTTCTGGTCCCGTAAAGATTTACAGCCTCAGAAACCCTGCCTGTATAGGGTCACTATGAGTCGGAATCAACTCCACGGCACATAACAACAACAATAATACCAATAACAACAGTGCTGAAAAGGACATTAGGAAAACAATACCATTTACAATAGCCACCCAAAGGATGAAATATCTAGGAATAAATGTAACCAGAGAAACAAAGGACCTATACAAAGAAAACTACAGAACACTACTATAAGAAACCAAAAGAGACTTACAAAAATGGAAGTATATACCATGCTCCTGGATAGGAAGACTTAACATTGTGAAAATGTCAATACTGCCCAAAGCAATTTACACATATGATGCAATCCCAATCCAGATTCCAACGATATTCTTCAAAGAAATGGAAAAAACAATCACAAACTTTATATGGAAATGAAAGAGACCAAGGATAATCAAAGCACTGATTAAGAAGAAGAGGGTGGGAAGCCTCTCACTCCCTGATTTCAAAATTTACTACATGGCTACAGTGGTCAAAACAGCCTGATACTGGTATAATGAAAGATACATTGATCAATGGAACAAAATTGAGAATCCAGAAATTAACCAATCCACATACAGCCAACTGCTTTTTGACAAAGTACCTATGAATATTTATTGCATGGGGAGGAGATGGTCTCTTCAACAGATGGTGCTGGCAGAATTAGAAAGTGATATGCAAAAGACTGAACCAAGCTTTACCTCACACCTTATACAAAAACCAACTCAGCATGGATTAAAGACCTAAATGTGAATCCCAGAATTACAAAGGCCATCAATGAAAAAATTTGGGAAAATGTGAGACTTATATTTAGGGCATACATAGACATCCAAATATTTTGAAACTTACACAACAAAAATAGATAAAATCGATCAATGGGACATACTAAAAATTAAAAAATTATGTGCATCAGAACATTTCATCAAAAGAGTAAAAAGGGAGCCCACAGAACGGGAAAAAATATTTTGCTATAACACATCAGACAAGGGACTAATTTCCAAAATATATAGGAACCTACAACACCTCTACAAGAAAAGGACAAATAACTCAATTAAAAAATGGGCACAGGACATGACTAGACACTTCACCAAGGAGGAGATCCAGGCAGCCAACAAACATATGAAGAAATGTTTATGATCACTAGCCATTGTTGTTGTTGTTAGGTGCCATCGAATCAGTACGGACCCATAGCAACGTTATACACAGCAGAACGAAACACTGCCAGATCCTGGGCCAACCTCACTACTGTTGCCACGCTTGAGTCCATTGATGCTGCCACTTGGCCAATCCATCTCACTGGGGGTCTTCTTCTTTTTCTCTGACCCTCCACCTTACCAAACATGATATCCTTCTCTACCATTAGAGAGATGCAAACAAAAACAACAATGAGATATCATCTCACACCAGCAATAATAGCAAAGATCAAAAAAGTAGAGGGTAATAAGTGTTGGTGAGGATGTGGAGAGCCTGGGACCCTCCTACATTGCTGGTGGGATTGAAAATGGCACAACCTCTTTGGAAAACAATACGGCACTTCCTCAGAAGGTTGGAAATAGAGATACCTTATGATCCAGCAATTCCTCTATTTGGTATTTAGCTACAAGAAATAGAAGCCATAACACAAGTAGATACATGCACACCAAGGTTCATAGCAGCACTATTTTTTACAATAGCAAAAGGATGGAGATAGCCTGAGTGCCCATCTATGGAAGAATGGGTAAACAAACTTGGGTGCATACACACAATGGAATACTATGCTACCCTGAAGAATAACAAGGAAGCAGCAAGCCACCACATAATATGGATGAACCTTGAGTAAAATCAGTCAGTCACAAAAGGAGAAATATGGCATAGATCCATTATTGCAAAAGATAAAGAAAAAGCACCCACACTAAAAGGAGAAAAAAATTTGTATTTTATTTTTTCTTTCTTTTTTATTATTTTTTTAGTTTTAGTTTTAGATGTTTGTTGGTTACCTGGGGTGTATGGGGTGAGGTGAGGGGAAGGGAGGGGAAGGTGGAGCACAGGGTAGGGAATAGGCACAAGATAGTGGAAAACAAGGTATGGAATAGACACACGATAATTTGGGTGCTAAGGGGGCATACACTAGAAGGGGAAGGGGAAAGGAAAAATAAGGTGGATGGGAGAATAGCTAGACAGGTTTACATGGGCTAAATAGAACAGAGGTAAACAATGATCTAAGCACAAACATGGAACAACAGGACTCATGGATACAAAGATTGAAGTATGGTTTGAATGGGTAAAAGTGGGAAATAATGTTAAGATGCTTGGCTGCCTGTTGAATCTTGATTTCCCTTGCCTACTATTGTAAAATAGACACTTGAAGGGGAGAGAGAGGAATAGCCAGAAACATCACCAGAGAAAGCTTGTAAGTCCATCTTCAGCCTGTACCTGTTTGGAATACCTAAAATGGGGCTAGAACTTGCCCAGTGAAGGAGGCTCCCTGCAGAGCCTTTGCATTGCACAAGATCATAATCTTCTGAGGTGAGACATTCCCACGTGAAAGGACAAGCAGACCAATCTGGAGCAACTAGAAGAACAGAAAATACTTCTTGAAAGAAAGAACAGCAGAAAAAAAAAAAAAAAAAAAAAAAAAAAAAAACAGTAACAGCAGTCAAATTGACTAGTACAAGAAGAAGCAAGTTGGTCCCTGGGGAGCCATCAAGGCAAGTGGTCAGGTCCCCTCAAGGCAAACCCCCTTCCAAGACTGAAACTCAGTCTTGAGTTTATTTGTTTTTTTGTTTTTTTGCCTACACAAGCAGGCATATGGTCCTGCTGCTGACCACACTGGTCACCGATAAAGGGAAGTGGGGGGAAAACAGCAATGAAATTGTGAACTAAGTAAACAAAGGAATTAACTCTGCTGATTCCAAATTTAAGTCTAGCTGTATAATCGTTGGTTCTTGTGCCCAAGACACCAAAGACTGTAATAGGCCTTAAAATAATCCATCCTCATAACATTTTTTTAAGGTTAAAAACCATGCAACTTTTTGGTCTCCATTTTAAATGTTGAAATACCAAACAGGGACCTAAATATCTTTAAACTGTGAGTGTTGTTGCTATTCATGTCTACAGAGTCACCCTGACTAATGGCGCCCCCATGCTCAACAGATAAAAACACCATCTGGTCCTGTGCTGTGCTCAGAATGAGTTGTAATCCATAATGTTTCATTGGTTGATTTTCCGAAGTAGATTGCCAGACTTTTCTTCCTAGTCTGTCTTATTCTGAACACTCCACTAAAACCTATTTAGCATCACAGCAACTTCCAAGCCATCAATGACTGACAGGTGGGTGGCTAAACATGAGATGTTTTGGCCAGAAATTGAACCTGGGTCTCCAACATGGAAGACAAGAATTCTACCGCTGAACTGTCACTAACCTCTGAGAGTAATCTGAGAGGGCCCCCTGTAGAAAACATGGAGACACAACTCTGAAACTCCCCGGGTCAATCTGTGAATCCCAGATGTCCTTCAAAAAGAAAGAAAAATAAGGAGGATAGCATTTGGAAAGGAAACTAGGAAAGGTTACAGAATAAAAGGATTAGAAATAGCTGGTGAGAGGGTCTGAGGCTTGTTCAAGAGAAAAGGAAAAAAAAAGTGTGCTCGAGGTGGGGGTTCTGAAAGTGGAGGATGGCCTTAAGAGGCATTTGATCCATACTTTCACTCAGAGAGCAAATTCAGAAAATCTCTCAGGCTTCTTGCCTTTTTGTCACTAATACTCTGTTGGAACTGCTTCAAAATGAGAGTTTTAAACGAAGCACTTTAAAAAGATTGAGACAAAAATGTAATAATTGCACACTCTGGCTTGTAATTTTAGAAATTCATGATGTTATGGGCTCCAAACACATTACTTGAAATTTGGATTCCTTTTTCACTCCTCACGAAAGGCCAGTCTAGTCAGATTGGAGTTTACCGCTATTTTTGAGTTGGATCAGTAAATGGTTGAAGTCCATTGTTAGAGTGGGAAAATTGTATTTGTTCCATAATTCAAAGAATGTAGCTCAACAATTCTGAAATAATGAATTTTTTTGAAATAACTTAAGTCCAGTCTCATCTTAGAAATTTTCAGCCCCAAAGGATTTTTTTTTTTCTTTTTTGAGAGAAAAAAAGAAAGGAATAAATGCTTAAAACTGGCGAGTTAGATCAAAAACTGTCATTTTTAGCTGTTATGTGTCACATGCCCTAAAGGAATATAGAAGACATTTTTAAAATACTGTCTCTTGTTGACAAATGTCACCTTGATAAGAAACACTCAGGAGTCAAAAGAAGTTGACAGTGAATTGGGATGTGCTTAATTGTTCAAGGTAGATGAGGAGTGTTTGAGGACCAGGGGAGGAGACTGAAAATATATTCCTTCTGAGGCACTCAGGACCCTTGATTGCAAAAGGAGTTCCACAACAGCCTACAGCCTAAAGCATATTGCAGGCTCTTACCTTGTCTCTCCTGGAGGAAAAGAAGAGAAAGTGCACGCAAAAACAACAACAAAAACAAAACCTATCTCTGACTGGTAAATAGAAGAGGTACTTGTGCAGCCATGGCCCCCTGTCATTGTCTTCATTGTAAGCTGTGTCAGAGCCATCACATTAGGTTGCCACCACAGGGTGCATGCAAATGGAAGTGTGTGCAGGCAGACAGCACGGGCGCAGCCACCACCTGCACATTTCAGATTGTTGGCAGGTACATTGCAATGGACTAAAACAGAGTAATTACTGGAGATAGAGTTGGCAAGTGTAGGCTACGGTAGAGGCATTCAATTCCACATGAGTATGATAGGTGAACTATTAAAAAACAAATGGTGGGAAGGGAGGGAAAGAATTCTCCACTAAACACCAGACAGCTGGCAATTCCAATCTTCCATTTTGTTTTCTATGAAATAAGAAAGGCTGATCTATCAGGCTGCAGATTTCGAGCTGATTATTTAAGCAGGGGATATAGAGGGTCAACATCAGGGTCTTCAGAGAGTCCCCTTGAGTTCAGGATTCAGCCCAGGTGGCCTAATCATCACCTGGAACATATTCACTAACAATACTTATGAATGTCAAACAGGATGTTTTCAGAAATTTGCATAGAACAACAATAACACTTTTTTTTTTTTTTGCAAGTTATCTAAATTATTGACTAACCTGAATGTATAATTATTTCTATAAAATAGTTTTTTCTATGTAATTTTCTGACAACAGTTCATGTATCAGATTTTTGCCAATAAAAGGCCTAAAATATATTATGACTCCTCTAAAAAATGGAAAATATGCATATATTTATGTTAAATACTTTCCTCTAGTTGGAATTGTGTATTGGAGGCTGTGCCTCAAAGTCCTGGTCTAGCCAGCCACACTTACTTCGCACTTTTGGAGCTACTTGATAGTATCACTGTAGTACTGCTCATGATTGTTGCTCCTCTGTTTCTTTAACAGATCTGTTTTTTTAGATCTCTGCCCCAAACAGCACATGTATTTCCCTTGGCACTCATTATTAAGCCAGGATTGGGCATGTGATCTAAGTCAGCCTAATTAGGCTGAGGAAAGAAGCTTATATCCATGGTTAAAGGACAAGCTCTCTGTCACTCTCCCTTCCCCTTTCTTCACTGCTTGATGCCTCCAAGGATACATGCAGTTCATTTGCCCCTGACAGCTATATTGTATCTATAAGGAGAATCTTCCTAATAAAAAGTTTAAGAACTACAAAAGGAAACAGAAAAAATAAATCTGGGTCCTTGATAGCATCATTGAGTAGCTCATGATACTGTGCCTGGAACATACTCTACCTCAGGATTACCTACATGTCCAGTGAGTCAGATTGACATAGTATCTAATGCTTAGAGCCCAAAGCATCCTAATAATATAAGCCTTAAAACCTGTACTACTAAATTGAACATTCCCCTGTAAACTCCATCTGGGTCTTGAGCAGCTTTGACATTGATTTCTAAATATTTTTGCATCTAAATGTTCAGTTTTGAGATGCTTACAGTCCAGAAGCCTCAGAAGAGACCCAACCTATCAGAAGTTCTTAGTTTAAAAAGTTCAAACTCTCTTAAGTTACTCTGACAGTAGCAATAGCAGTCAAAATTGTGGGATGGGGTCTGGGTACCCCAAAAATCAAAACCAAACCCACTGTTATCAAATCAATTCCAACTCACAATGATGAAGAAATTGAAGAGTCCTACCAACTTCTGCAGTCTGATGTTAATCAAACATGCACTCAAGATGTAGACAATTACTGGTGATTGGGATGTGAAGGATAAGAACAAAGAAGCAGGATCAGTAGCTGGAAAATATGACCTTGGTGATAGAAAGTATGCTAGAGATCACTGGATAGAGTTTTGTAAAAACATTGACTTATTCATTGTAAATACCTTTATATACAACCTGGAGGATGACTATACACACGGACCTCACCAGATGGCATACACAGAAATCAAATTGATAACATATGTGGAAAGACATTATTAAAAAAAAAATTTTTTTAAATCTCCATATCATTAGCCAAAACAAGGCCACGTACAGACTGTAGACTAGACCATATTTTGGACTTGTTATCAGGAGGGACCAGTTCCTGGAGAAGGTAAAGTAGAGGGTAAGCAAAAAAGAGGAGGGAAGACACCCAATGAGATGGATTGACACAGTAGTAGCAGCAATGGGCTCAAGCATAGCAATAATTGTGAGACTGTTGCAGAACCAAGCAATTTCCTTCCGTTTGAGCATTTCTATGAGTCAGAACGGACTCAAGGGCACCTAACTAAGGACAACTATAAAGGCATTCTTTACAGGACCATCAAAGGAACAAAGACCCCCTGAAGCAAGAATTTACCTGTACGAGTAAGTGGTTCCTGCCCACATACAGATTCACCCTCTAACATTACTGGAAGAGGGCGCATTATTGATAGAGGGAAGAGTGATCTAGCTTTGCTTTACCTGAGTTTAAAAGAGGAAACAGCACCTCCTGAAGCTATTTTGGGGATTCTCAGAGTTTTAGGGCCATGGAGATTAGCTGCATCTCTATATGGGTCCACTTTTCCCTCTGTTACTTTCCTGGAATTCTGAGTGTTTCCTTACTAAGGAATTCTGCATGGATCATCTCACTGAATTTTTCTCATTCTCCACCAAATGGACAACTCTTCTTTGGTTACTTTAATGGGAATTGATATCATAAGGAAAAGTGGTAACAGCCACCACCATTTATGCTATGTTTCCAATAAAGTCAAGTAACATGTGAATTTACTAGCACCTACTTTACAAGTTAAATAAGAAATCAACTATACCCAGTCAGTTACTACCATTGCAAAATACCACTCATCTTGAGTTCTCAAGGACTGTGAATATAATCCTATACTTAACCGCTGTATTTTTAGTTTGTTTTTTTCTAACATGTGACCAATTCATTCCTTTAAAAAATTATCAAGATTAAAAACCAAAAATTCAAAATCCAAAACTTAACAAAGCTACTGTTTTCTAGAGGCTTTGAAGATTAGCAAGTGTAATATATGGTCCCTGCATCCAAATCATGTCAGGAGGAAGACACAAGTCAAATCAAGAAAGCCAAATAGAAATATAAGAGAGAGGGGCAAGTTGGGGAGATAGCTTTGAAAATGACTGTAGGGAAAAATGACTACTTCTAGACTCTTGTTGGCTCAAGTAATCAAGAGGTTAGTCCTAGGAAGGCCTTGAACAATGGCAGTAGAGAGTGCTAAATGGGAAAAAGGGGCATTATAGGCCAGAAAGAAAAGTGTCAAGGAAGGCTGTATGGTGAAGATTCCAGCTCTGTTGGACCAAGCATGTCCCTGAGTGGGACAAACAGCTTGTACTCAGCTACTAACCAAAAGGTTGACAGTTTAAACCAATCCAGAGTCACCATGGAAGAGAGGGCTGGTGATCTGCTTCCGTAAAGATTATAATCAAGAAAACCCTATGGTGCTCGGTTTGACTCTGAAACATATGGGTTGCCATGAGACAGAATCAACTAGATAGCATTGAGTTTGGTTTTTTGTTGATTGAACTGAGGAGAAGGAACCTTGGTACCACAATTATTAAGCACTTGGCTGCTAACTGAAAAGGGACGGCTATTTGAAGCCATCAGCAGTTCTGTGGGAGAAAGACAGGACAATCTGCTCCCATAAAGACTGTTGCTGTTGATAGATGCTGTAGAGTTGATTCTGACTTATAGTGACCCTAGGTACATGAGAACAAAATATTACCCGGTCTTGTGCCATCTTCATAATCATTGCTATGCTTGAGCCCATAAAGTTTTCCATCCTGGGAAACCCTAGGGGATAGTCTCACTCTGTCCTATAGGCTCATCATGCTGGTGGTGGTGCTTACGTGCTGTGGATTAAGTTCCGACTCAAAGCAAACCTGTGTAGGGTTTCTGAGGCTGTAAATCTTTACGGGAGCAGAAAGCCTCATCTTTCTTCCATGGAAGAGCTGATAGTTTCAAACTGATGACTCTGAGGTTAGCAGCCCAATTTGTAACCTCTACACTACCAGAGCTCCTATAGAGTCATTATGAGTCAGGTTTAATAGCAACCAGCTTGGTTTTGAATGAAGGAAGAGACTGTATTAGTATGCTGAGGCCAGTTCATTGAGATTTTTCTTTTTTTTAAAAAAAAAAAGGTTATATTGTGCCTTGAGTGATAGTTTACATGAGAGAACATCAGTTTCATACTCATCCTATTGTATTTTGTATCATTGCAATGATTACAATCCCCTCCATGAATCACCATTCAACAGTATTTGCTTCTATTCACTCTGTATTTGGTTTTGTTTTTGATGTACACTTTGTGTGTACATCATGAATATATAATTATTTAAACAACCCAAGGGCACATTCTGCAAGCCTGCCTCCTGGTTGCCAGCATACAGCCTTTCTCTTTCCATGAGTCTAAAGTCCTCAGCTGCTCTATTTCCCCATGTCATCATTTCTGTGTCCATCTCTGGTGTCGCTGCTTCTCTGGATAGGATCCCACATTCCGCTCATGCTCTTCTCCCTTGATGGTCCCATGGTCCTCTGTTCCTGGCATGTAAAATTAATTACTCTCCCCTTTATATTACAAAACTACTTCTTCTTCGTCTTCGTCGTCGTCTTCTTCTCCTTCTTCTTCCTCCTCCTCCTCCTCCTCCTCCTCCTCCTCCTTCTTCTTCTTCTTCTTCTTCTTCTTCTTCTTCTTCTTCTTCTTCTTCTTCCTCCTCCTCCTCCTCCTCCTCCT
>NW_006408524.1:32474829-32544549 GCF_000296735.1 Chrysochloris asiatica | reverse complement strand
TCTTCTTCTTCTTCTTCTTCTTCTTCTTCTTCTTCTTCTTCTTCTTCCTCCTCCTCCTCCTCCTCCTCCTCCTCCTCTTCCTCTTCTTCAAGTTTTTACTGTGAATTGAGTGATAGTTTACATGAGAGCACATCAGTTTTACACTCATCCTATCATATTCCATTTTATTGCAATAATTACAATCCCCTCCATGCATCATCATTCAACAGTATTTACTTCTATTCCCTGTTTTTTGTTTGTTTGTTTTTGCTGTACACAAAAACACTCAGGAATATATATTATTTAAACAACCCAAGGGCACATTCTGCAAGCCTGCCCCTGGCTACCAGCACACAGCCTTCCTCTTTCCATGAGTCTAGAGTCCTCAGCTGCTCTATCTCTCCATGTCGTCATCTCTGCCTCCATCTCTGGTATTGCTGTTTCTCTGGATAGGATCCCACATTCCACTCATGCTCTTCTTCCTTGATGGTCCTAGGGTCCTCTGTTCCTGGGCTGTAAGATTAACTGCTTCCCCCTTTTTGTTACAAAACTTCTACCTTTATAGTTGTTACAATTGCAATTGGTCATAAAAAAAGCAGTTACTCACTATTGAATCATAAGAATCTTCTCTGCCATCTCCTTTCACCAGACCTGTCTAGACAAGATAACTATTTAGTGGGGATTCTACTTTCCCCTGCACTCTGAAACTAAACTCCTTCTTGAAAACTTGTAAGCCAGACACTTCATGGCTTAATAGAACCCCACCCACCCACCCATTTTAGGTGGCCAATGTCTAAGTTACCCATCCCTAGCATAGTGGTTACAAATAGAGCTGTGAACCACAGGGTCAGCAGTTCAAAACTGCCAGCTGTTCCATGGGAGAAAGATGAGGCTTTCTGCTCCCGTAAAGATTTACAGCCTCGGAAACCCTGTACAGGGTTGTTATGAGTCAGACCGACTCCATGACACATAACAACAACAACAACAACAACAACAAACAACCCTGTATACAGAGGGGATATGTTTGATCCTTGATGTGAAGACCCCTTATCTCTCTGTTGATATTTTGAGCTACTAAATTCATAATTGTAGGTCAAGTTCATCAAATCGTAGCAATTTACACTTGTTTCCTTTATCAAATTTCTTTATCTTCTTCTATTCAAGTCCTGATCAAACCTGCCTAAGTGTTCCCCTATCTCCCTTGTTCTTCCATCCCTTTCCCCTTCTTATGTATTTCCCTCCCCCATGCCTAAACTATGCTGTGTCTATCCCCTAATCTGTACTCTACCCTACCCTCCCTCCCACCTCTGGTAGCCAACAAAAAATTTTTTTTTTTTTCTTTTAGTATGGGTATCTTAAGCTTCATATTTTTAATGTTTCCATGTTCTTCATGGATTTTCATTTTCTTGCTATGTTGTGAACTATTATTTTTCTTTACCCTATATCCTAAACTTTTTCCTCCATTTAAAACAGTCTATTTACCCTGCTAACTACCTGACCTCCTCATCACCTGGATCTCTGTTCCTATATTTTTACCTTCTTTTACATTGTAATTGTTTTGATCATGGACTGACCTCCCAGATAATTATTTTGATCATAGACTGACCTCTCAGATCCTCTGAATTTGTTCTTGTAGTTATGTTCTGTTCTGGTCTCTTCCATCTGTCAATTGAGTTCCACGTGGTATTGCCATACATGTCAATCTCTGGTTGTTGTCTGTTCTTCTTGGTTCTCAGTCCAAAGAACTCCCTCTAGGATGTTTTAAAGTGCTGGGTTGGCTTTGACAAAGTCCCTTATGTTTATCCTAGAATGTTTTTATTACACCATCATATTTGATTGACAGCTTTGCTGGGTAGATGATTCTTGGTTGGCAGGGTTTTTTTTTGTTTTTGTTTTTCTTTCATGGTTTTATATAAGTCTCCCCATTGCCTTCTTTGCCTGCATGGTTTCGGCTGAAAGGTCAGAGCATAATCTTATTTGTTTGCCTTTGTAAGAAATACTTCTCTTTTCCCTAGCTGCTTTCAGGATTCTCTCCTTATCTTTGATTTTGGAGAGCTTGATTATGATATGTCTTGGTGATTTTCTTTTGGGGTCTATCCTTCCTGGGGTTTGTTGGGTTTTGTGAATGCTTATCTTTTTGTTTTTCAGAATGTTAAGGAATTTTATTCCAGCAGTTCTTTAGTTATCTTCTCTGTGGTCTTGTGTGATTCTTCCTGTTTTGGAATTCCAATAATTTTCAAGTTATTCCTCTTCATGTTGTCACACATGAATCTTAGGCCATCTTCAGATCTTTTTTAATCCTTCTTTCTGCTTGCTTTTCTATCTTAGTAATATTGAGCCATTTGTCTTCCTGCTTGCTGGCTCTGGATTCCATTTCTTCAGTTCTACTTCTTTGCCCTTTCAGTGTATTGTCCATTTTTTATATTTTATTATTAATGTTTAGACCTCTTTTTGCAGGTTTTGAATTGTTTCCAATGATATGTCTTTTTAAAAAATTATTCCTATAGTGATTTCCTGACTTCTTCATTATTTTTCTCAATCCCTCTGTGGAGCATTTGGATATACGTCAATACCATTCTCCTGAATTCTTTCTCAGGCAGTTCCAAAGCCTGCCCTCCTTTCAATGGGAAATCTAGGTCTACCTGCAGCTCATTTGTTTCAGTTATTCTTTATTGTTTCTGGACATGTGCTGAAATCTTTGTCTCTTGGACATCTTCAATAAGTAGATATGTTTTCAGTAATTAGATGAATGTATGTTGATGTACTATTAAGCTTTCTGATTGCTTCCAGGTTGATGTGATCAGGAGATGGGTTCTTCTTTTCATTTTTCTTATTACTCAACTCAGAGTCACTATAGCAGGTGTTGGCTGTATATCTGGTATATAGCAGCTGGTATTGGCTCTTGCCTGGATGGTTGGATTTTATAGGGTGTGATTGTAGCTTGGCCATATGACCATAATTTCTGTCTCTTCTTGGGTAACATAGGGAAAGAAAGAGCACTCCCAAGATACAAGGGAAACAAACAAACAAAAAAATTAAATCACAGCAACAACAACAAAAACAAAACCCCAACAGACTGGATAACTGTACAGTATATAATTGTAAAAATAAATAAAACTGTAGCAAAATATGAGTATGACTTTAACACCCCTCACTCATCTGGCTGGATCCGTTCTGGGAGACAGTTCCTTTTTAAGCAGTTCCTGCTGACCTCTCCCCCTTCTTAGATTCTGCATGCTATGGTCTTTGCTGAACTGAGCAGATCTATGCACATGCATAGTAGAACACTCCAAGGTTGGGCATGGGACATCATTCTCTCAGGCATCCCCTCTCATCATCAACTCAATGAGAGACCAATGTTGTTGTCGTTGTTGTTAAGTGCTGAAAAATTTTCACATCTTTATCTCCAAGAATCGGTCAGACCTCTGCAGTTGGAGCACTCCTCTGATCCTGTTTCTGCCTCATCATGCCCAAGATGGCTGCTCCAGCACCCACTGGTAGTCGCAGATCAGAAAATACCAGTTTTCTTGCTTCTGCTACAAATTTCACTAGCAGTAAGCCTTCAATCCTTGTAAATATTCCTTTCTTGTAGTTCAGGGTTCTGGGACTGTCCCTGGAACCTGCTTCATCTGGTTTTCTGTGTTATTACTGTTGGAGGTCAGCACCACACTTTTCCCTAATCCACCATCAAGCCCCACCGCACCAACATTTTCCATTTCATTGAGATTTGAATGTAAACCTCAGGAGTTTAAATTATGTCTTGAAAAGCAGTGGAGAGACATTAAAGACTGCACAGGTGAATTCTGTAATGAGTGTAGGATTTTACCACTATTAATCTGGCAAGTGTTCAAGGGAGAGATTAGAGAAGAAGTGATTTCAGAGTCGATTGGCATTGTTGTTACATGTCATCCAGTTGTTATTGATTATAAATGACCCCATGTGACAAAGTAGAACTGCCTAATAGAGAGTTGTTGGGATTGTTTTTTTTATTTTAGATTTTTATTGTGAATTGAGTCAAGGTTTATAGACAAGATCATCAGCTTTACATTCAACAAATTATACACGTTGTTTCATCTCAAAAAATGATGGCAATCCCCTCTCTGCAGCAACAGTTATCCTACTTCCTCCCTGTTGCTCCCCATTTACATCTTATATTTTACAAATGAACAAAGCAAAATTATTTGAGGTAAATATACAAAACAAAAAAATATATATTCATTTAAATGTCCAAAGTCACATTCTTCAAGACAGTCTTCTGCCCAAAAGCACACAGCCTTTCTTAGTCCATAGGCCTAGAGCCTACAACTGTTCTATCTCTCTATGCCGTCATCACTTTTCCATGTAGGGATCTCATACTCCACTCATGCTCTTCCATCTTGATGGTCCTGGAATCATTCTGTTCCTGAGATGAAAGATTAACTATCCCCCCTCCCATTTTAGTTACACATTTTTTACAATTATAGTTGTGACAATCACAAGTTTTCTAAGCTGTACTCTTTACTTCAGACATAATTGTCAGGAGGGACCAGTCGATGGAGAAGGATATCATGTTTGGTAAGGTGGAGGTTCAGAGAAAAAGAGGAAAACCCCAAGAGAGATGGATTGGCCAAGTGGCAGCATCAGTGTGGCAACAATAGTGAGGTTGGCCCAGGATTGGGCAGTGTTTTGTTCTGCTGTGCATAAGATCTCTATGAGTCGACACTGACTTGATGGCACCTAACAACAACAACAACTCTTTATGGGAGCAGATTATGAGGATTTCCTCCCATGGAGCTACCGAGTAGATTTGAACTGCCAGTCTTTTGGTTAGTAGTTGTATGATTACCCACATCACTACCAACTTTCTTTGCAAAGGCCATAAAGCCCTGGAAATTAGGAAATTAGCAAGAAAGGAGGTAGCAAGATGCTGACTATTAGGTGATCTCATTATACAGACTTATTGAAGGGTTCATATTTCTCCAGTACAGTTCATGAGAAAATTTACAACATAGTCTTTATTGAGTTCCAAATGTAAATCATAAGATTTTGATTTCTTCAAATTTTGAAGAACAATATTAAAAACTTCTGAGTTATATATTCTGTATAAACCTGTATCTGTTCTCTTCATTGCATGTAATATGGATAAGTAAACTATGCATCCTGTGTGTGATTTATGTATAAGTATATCAGTAATAATGTGTAAATAAAACATATCTAAAATTTAATCAGAGTTTCTGATTATAGACTATGCGAATCCATAGGATAACATTTTTGGAATAGAGTCTTCACTATCACAAATCTCAGTGCTTAGATATCAGTCTTTAAATTACATTTAGTCATCAAATCAGATGATAAAATGCTACAGCCTAATTCTAATCTCATGACTGAAAGAGTAACTAAGAAAAGAGAAATGATTTCCTACCTCCCACACTTGCTTCTTCCTTCTCCTATTTCTTGATTATGGTGGAAGCAGTATCGTGAACTACATGGTAACTGAAAATTTCTTCATCTTTTATTCTTGGGTGTATAAATGAGAATGAGGTAAAAGAAATTTTAAAAGACAACATTACTAACTCCAATTTTATCCGATCCACTTATTCTTTGCCTGGTTCTATGCTCTGGCTGAGATCACAAAACCCAAAGAAAGATGACAAGAATCATTAAACTTGACAGATGGAGCTAGGGAATGAGGAGGGACTCTCCTTTCTTCTTCACATCCTTCAACAACCCTCCCAGTCTCTGGGGTACCTTCATCTGCTGGAGAAATCCATCTAAAATCTTGGGAAAAAATGTTTTAGCAAAGTTCCCATTTTCAACTCTTAAGGCTCAAACAGTTTTATACTTAGGGAAATTATTAAGCTAATAAAAAATTATTGTTAGCTTCTTTAAAGCTAATATCATGTTTTATTCATTTTAAAATTCTTTCTGTTGCTCCCTGTCCACTATATCTACCTTAGATTCAGAAAAATAGCAGATAATTAATGAATATTTGGTAACTTGGTTTTTAAACCATATTTTAAAACCATATAAATTAGGAATGTATTAAGCAGGAGACTTCATCAAGAATAAAGGTAATTTTCATATTATACCTTTATACTCTCATATTTAATAAATAGCCACTGTTAGAGTATGCCTTTGGAGTAAGCATAGGACCGTGTCTTTTAGACAATGTCTGATGCTGATATAGCCTTGCGTCCATTGCAACATGGACTTAGGGCCCGACAAAACATAACAGAGATTGAGTGCTTTCTTGAATGGCTCTCAGATGGTTGATTTCACTTCCTGATAGCAGATACTGAGCTACAGAAAAGCAGCTCTTGTTGTTCAAAAGGCCTTTTCAATTTTTAATTTGACATGGAAAGTTGCCTGGTCTAGGATATATGCAGACCCACAGCTATCTCTTATCATCAACTTCTTTGGCTGGTCTCAACCCGTCTTGGCAGTTCTATTGTAGGTACTTCCCAAGCTCTAGCTTACATGTGTGGTTCAATGACAAGATCCCTGATAAACTGCAACAGAAAATGAAGAAATGGGCTTTTAAATGATCAACTGATGGTTCACCCTTCTCTTGGGTCAGTTTCTGCCTGACAGACTTATTAAAGAGTCACACAATGCAGACTCGAGATTTGTGCCTCATATCCTGGTCAAATGAGAGTCACGGACTTTTAGAGTCAGAAGGATCTTAGACACCATTTCACCCAGCTTTGCCATTTTACTGAAAGGGAACAGATGCGCAGAGAACGAAATGACTCACCCATGTTCACGCAGCTCATAACTATAGCCAGAACTAAAATTCAACTTATTGGGGCTCTTTCCTTGCTGACTTTCTTGGACTGATGTTAGGAAAATCTAGTAGGAAAAAAAACCCAAACAGAGATGTCCTAGTTTTCCATAGGCTTTTCCCAAGAATAGCACTTGGAGGGAGGTAGGGTTATTATGAGGTCTCTAGTTTTCCTGGCCTAATCAACAGTTGCTGTCATAAGGACCTCATGTGTGTCAGAGTAGAACTGTGCTCCATAGAGTTTCCAAAGGCTGATTTTTTAGAAGTAGATCACCAAGCCTTTTTTCCAGCATATTCTGGGGTGAACTTGAAGATCTAACCTTTCAGTTAGTAGCCACAAGCACTAACCATTTGCCCCACTCAATAACTCCTTCTGTGACTAGACCACCATTTTAAATGGATGGGCATTGAAAAAGACACTAGCTGTAAAGTTGGACATGGTCTTTGGTTTTTTAGCATATAACTAACACTATAATTTATCAAGCAAGATCTTATTCAAACATTATTTTTTTTATTTTCACAGTGAGCTTGCAAGGAGGTACAGTTATCCCTGTTTTGTTACTGGATAGGCCAAGCTTTAAGGAGGTTAAATATTTTCCCCAGTGTTCTGCAGGTTTTCGAATCAAATGTCTGATTGATTTCTGAATCCTCATACAATCCCCTAATAACACACTGCACTTTATTTACTCTATATTCTCAGGAAATTTACTTAGGTTCTCAAAATCACAGTTTCCTCAACTCAAAAATGAATACAATAATACTCTTCCTAGCACTGCTGTAGGATGAAATGAAAAAGAAAACATACAAGTCACGTGACTTTAGACTTGACACACAGAAAAGATTCAACAGAAGTTAGGTCTTTTCTGTGCTCATTCCCCTCCTCCATTTGAATTTGTCAGCAGGATTTAAATCCGGAGCTATAATGACTCACATTGATAAAAGAAAACTGAAACATTCCAAATAGTCAGATACGATCACAGGTGTATTAAATGTTTAAGATGATAATACCAAACTGTCCAAACAACCTGATGCAAAATTTAGATTACAGAGAACTGAGCCCCCAGACTGCTCTATGTGAGTGAAATAATTGAATCAACCAGTCAGAGACAATACAGCCAAAAGATCAGCAGTTCAATTCCATCCAGAGGTGCTTTGAAAGACAGGCCTGCTGATCTTCTCCTGAAAAGTCACCTCCTTGAAAACCCTACAGAGCAGTAGTCTGCACATGTGTGGTTGACATGAGTCAGAACCAACTTGTTGGCAACTATCAAAAACCAAGATTGAAATGCAGGTAGAGTTTCCAAAAAATTGTTCTCAGTATTCAGGTAAACTGTGATCTCCATTAGGCAATGGATTTTTTTCTAAATTCTCTTTATTGATCCTACCCTGTATGCTCTATACAAAGTGAAAAGACTCAGGTATATTCATTTAATAATTGCAAGTAGTCATCAGAAATGATTTGACCATTTTTTGAATCAGTGTATATTCTTTTGTACTCCACTCGTAAAATTATAGTCTAAGTGTAAATGTGATTCAATTTACAAAAATCCAATCTGCATGCAATGTTTCAGAAATACATCTATTGTATTTAGCCAGGAACATGTTTTATAGGTGATAGTAATGAAAGAGTCTTATATTAAGAGGATAACAATGAAATGAAAATACAAATAAAAAGAGTATCACGTTTGATTCATCCCCCCACAGAAAAAGTGAGTGACTGATAAGGAAAATCACAGTGGCATAAAACAAGATCAGTGTATTTTAAATTTAGTAATTGACCTTAGGAAAAAAATCTTTACACAACCTCCTGAATGAAAAGATGTGTGCCTGTGGCTGAAATATGAGCAGACAGTTTTTTCATTTAAGCATTCCATCATCACGTATGGCTTGAGAGAAACATGAATACTAAAACTAAAAAGTTGCTCTGGTCTAGATTGTGAAGTCCTTGAGTGATGGAGTTCCTGATTGGTACAAACAATTACCTGCTCAGTGACTAAACAAAAGATTGGAGATAAAAGTTCACCCAGAGCTTCTTGGAAGAAAGGCCTATGAATCTACTTAAAAAAAAAAAAAAAAACAGCCATTGAAAACCCTAGGGAGTCTAGTTCTACTTTGACACACCTGGGTCATCATGAGTTGAAGTTGACTTGACAGTAACTATAACTATCTTGTTTGAGTTTTTACTTTTGGTTTGGATTGTAAGTTGACAAAGGGTCATGTTTATCATTTATTGCTTACCTTACATGGCATTGTTTGACATATTTGTTGTTGTTTAAGTGCTGTCTAGTTGATTGACATAAATTGTTGTTGTTAGAGTTCATCAAGTCAGTACCGACTCACAGCAACCCTGTTGTTGTTGTTGTTATGTGCCGTGGAGTCGGTTCCGACTCATAGTGACCCTGTACAGGTTTTCCGAGGCTGTAAATCTTTACAGGATCAGAAAGCCTCATCTTTCTACTGCAGTGCAGCTGGTAGTTTTGAACTGCTGACCCTGAGGATAGCAGCCTGATTTGTAACCTCTACGCTGCCAGAGCTCCCTCATAGCAACCCTAGATACAGCGCAATGAAACATTTCCCGGTCATGGGCCAACCCCACCATTCTTGTTATGCCTGAGGCCATCGCTGTCACCACTGTGCCAGTCCATTTCCTTGGGGACCTTCTTCTTTTTCTCTGACCCTCCAGAGTATGTGGTAGACATATTCAGAGACGGCCATGATTGCTATCTCTGGTTATTATACCTGTGTAATCTCCTCCCCTTAAGTGTAGCTGGGATCTGTGACTCGCTTCTACCTAGTAGAATATGGCCAAACTGATGGGATGGAGTACAGAGACGCTCTTTCTGAACTTGATAAAGGAAACAGCCATAATATAAACAGCTTATGGAGAAAAACATGTGGCAGGGAACTCGGGAGACCCCAGGAGCTGAGTGAGATTGGTCCCCAAACCATACTCAGAAAGTAAGCAAGGACCTTAGTCCTACAACCACAGGAAATGAATTTTGCCAACCTCTCAGGGGAGCATTCTTTAAACAATCTTTCAGATGAGAATACAGTCCAGGCAATACCTTGATTGCACCCTGGTAAATGCCTGAGCAGAAACTCAAGCTAAGTGGTACCTGGACTCCTGACCCACAGAAACTGAGATAATGCATGTGTGCTGCTATAAGCCACTTCATTTGTGCTAATTCATTATGCAGCAGTAGAAAGTTAACATGTTTTTGTTGTTGTTGTTAGGTGCATCGAGTCGATTCTGACCCATATTGACCCTATATAGGGTTTCTGAGGAGCAGCTGGTAAGCTTGAACCACTTACCTTGCAGTTCAAATGGCTTTTTAGTCTTGTGCATTAACCCATAGTGCCACACCAGGACTCCACAAATTGCAGTATATTAGTTAGGAAGCTAATATTGTTGTTGTGATTGTTATGTGCCATGGACTCATAGCAACCCTGTACAGGGTTTCCGAGGCTGTAAATCTTTACAGGAGCAGAAAGTCTCATCTTTCTCTTGTGGAACAGCTGGTAGTTTCGAACTGCTGACCTTGCGGTTTGCAGCCCGATTCGTAACCAGTATGCTACCAGAGCTCCTTATACTGCATAATACGTATATATCCTCCTGCTTCTCCTTTGTAATTAAAGATGATTAATAATTAAAACACCATTCTTCTGTTGGTTTCTCATACTGTGGTGGTTTTCATGTTGCTGTGATTCTGGAAGCTATGCCATAGGTATTTTAAATACCAGCAGTGTCACTCATGGTGGACAAGTTTCAGCAAAGCTTCCAGACTAAGACAGACTAGGAAGAAGGTGAGGGAGACCACTTCTGAATGGTAAGTCACTGAACACCTTATGAATAGCAGTGGAATATTGTCAGATATAGTACTGGAAGCTGAGCCCCTCAGGTTGGAAGATACAAAAATACAACTGTGGAGGAACTGCTTCCTCAAAGTAGAGTTGACCATGTTGACTTGAATGGAGTAAAGCTTTTGGGACCTTCATTTACGGATGGAGCACGGCTCAAAATGAAAAGAAACTGCTGAAAACATCCATAAAACATGAAATGTAAGAAGTATGAATCTAGAAAAATTGGAAGTTGTAAAAAATGAAATGAAATACACAAAGATTGATACCTTAGGCATTAGTGAGCTGAAATGGACTGATCTTGACCATTTTGACTCTGACAATCATATGGTTTACTATGCCGGGAGCAAAAAATCAAGAGGAATGGTATTGCATTCATTGTCAAGAAGAACATTTTAAGGTCTGTCTTGAAGTGCACTGCTGTCTGTGATAGGATAGTATCCATACACCTACAAAGAAGACCACTTACTACCACTTTTACTCAAATTTACGTGCCAACCACTAATGTCAAAGATGAAGAAGTTGAAGAATTCTACCAACTTCTTCAGTATGAAATTTATCAAACATACAAAAAAAGATGTATTGATAATTATTGGGAATTGGAATGTGAAGGTTAGAAGCAAACAGAAAGGATTGGTAGTTGGAAAATATGACATCAATGACAGAAATGATGTTTGAGATCACATGATAGAATTTTGCAAGACCGATGACTTATTCACTGCAAATACCTTTTTAAGCAATATAAAAGGAAGGCAACTATACAAATGGACCTTACCAGATGGAATACACAGAAATCAAATTGACTACATTTGTAGGAAGAGATGGTAGAAAAACTCCAAATCCTCAGCCCAAACAAGGCCAGGTACAGACTGTGGAATATACCATCATTTGCTCATATACAAGTTTAAACTGAAGCTGAAGAAAAATGTTAAAAGTCCATAAAAGTCAAACTATAACTTTGAAATATCCTGTCTGAATTTAAAGAGCATCTAAAGAACAGATTTGATCCATTAGACACTAATGAATGAAGACTAGAAGTCGTATGGTATCAAGAACTTCATACAGGAAGAAAACAAAAGGTCTTTTAAGAGACAGGAGAGAAAGAAAAGACAAAAATGGATGCCAGAAGAGACGCTGAAGCTTGCTGTCTGGCACTGACGCTCTAAAGCAAATGAGGAAGCCAGAGAGCTGAACAGAAATTTTCAAAGGGCAGCTCAAGAAGACAGAGTAAAATACATAATTAAAAAGACCTGCAGTTAGAAAACAAACAGGGAAGAATATGCTCAGCAGTTCTCAAGCCGAAATAAAAAATCCAAGCCATAGCTTGCAGTATTGAAGAATTCTAAGGGAGTTCTGGTGTGGTGTTGTGGATTAAGTACTGAACTGCAAAGTCGGCTTGAACTTCCAGGTTGGTGGTTTAAGTTCACCAGATGCTCCTCAGAAACCCTATACCAGGTTGCTATGGGTTGGAACCAACTCATCAGCACTAAACATAACATAACATTGGCAAAATACTGAAAGATACAGAAAGAATCCAAAGAAGATGAAAGATATATACAGAGTCACTCTACCAAAAAGAAACTGTCGATGTTTAACCATTTCAAGAGGTAGCATAAAATCAAGAACCGATGGTACTATGCCGGGGACTGGCCTCGACATAGGTGTTTGGTTCACGAGGAGGAGATACCTGGCGGCGATAAAGATATAGAAAGAATACACAGAAAGAGACAAAGAGAGAGACAAGGAGACATTCCGAAACCAGAGTGGATGCTGGACTGGCATCAGGCAGATCCTGCGTTGCAAACATCTCAGCCACGAAGGCCGTAATGTCCTGCATAGGAAACATCTTGGCTAAGCAGGCAGTAAGGTTGCAAGGCTGGACTGAGCCCCCTGCATGCTGTAAAGCACGCCTTGCCGGTCGTAATGCACCTGGATTCGTTCTGCACCTTCCTTTTATTTAGGGGAGGTACTTTGCACAAAGCTAGGAGGGACTAAGACAAGGTACAGCTGTCAATCTTACTTTTCCAGACATTCAGGCAACTTTACATCATACTTTGCAGGTTAGAATCTCACGACCCCGCAACTTGGTTTCTCAAGCTTAATTAACATACCTTTTAGCACCTAGCCTCAAATGGGGGGAGGAAAAGGAGGATTGAGAGGATTCCTATTGTGTCGGCTGCCCAGCCCAGGTTCTTCAGGAAAAGAGGTGCCTGGGTGAATGGGCTGCACCTGGAAACACTTGAGGGAGGGCATTCCTATTGTCCTTAGAACAGAGACCGGGGAGCCACCCAATTTACTTTGAATGAATTCTCTGAGGGAAAAACTTTGCCTGTTTGGAATTTTACAGTCTTGGCTTTTAGGAAAATATTACATTTATCTGTGGATATCAAGGGCTTCATGTCTGCATTTAATAAATATAACTGAACACTAAGATGAAAAACAATTTACTATGCTTGCCAGCTAGCTAGAATCTGTTCCTCAGAGCCTGTGGCCTGCATTGTCTGCAACACTCAGGCCCAGTGGGCCTCGAACTTCTGACCAGGTCTACACGGTCTGCAGTAGTACTATTGGAAAAAGTTCAAGTTTTATTGAAGTCATTGTCATAAAACAGGGTCCAGGAATTGATGGAATACAAATTGAAATCTTTCAGCAAACTAATGGAGCACTAGAGGTACTCACTCATCTATACCAGGAATTTTGGTAGACAGTTACCTGGCCAACCGATTGGAAGACAACCATATTTGTGCCCATTCCAAAGAGAAAAGGCCTAACGGCATACAGAAATCACCCAACAATAGCATTAATATCACATGTAAGTAATATTTTGCTGAAGATAATTCAAAAATAACTGCAACAGTACATCACAGAGACTGCCAGAAATTCCTGACAGACTCAGAAGAGGACTTGGAATGGAGGATACTATTGCTAACATCAGATAGATATTGGCTGAAAGTAGAGACTACCAGAAAGATGTTCACTTGTGCTTTGTTGACAATGCAAAGGCTTTTAACTCTGTGGATTATGACAAGCTATGGATAACATTTAAAATAATAGATATTCTAGAACACTTCAGTGTGTGCACAAGGCACTTGTGGTTGTGCAAACAAAGCAAAGGAATACTGAACTGTTTAAAATCAGGAAAGATATGTGCCAGGCTTATATTCTTTCACCATACTTATTCAACCTGTAAGCTGAGCAAATGGACAAAGTAGATGATATGAAGAAGAATGTGGCATCAGGATTGAAGGAAGACCATTAACAACCTGCCACGTGAAGACGATACAACCTTGCTAGCTGATAGCAAAGAGAACATAAAATACTGATGAAGATCAAACACTAATGCCATCAGTATGATTGCACATCAATGTCAAGAAAACAAAAATCATCACAACTGGCCCAATAAAAAAATACCATGATAAATGGAGAAAAGGTTGAAGTTCTCAAAGACTTCATTTTGCTTGGATCCACAAATAGCACTCATGGAAGCAGTAATCAAGAAATCAAATGACTTATTGCATTAGAAAAATCTGGTGTACAAGATCTCAATAAAGTTGTGAAGAGCAAAAATATCAGCTTGAGAAATGCATGTGAAAAGTGGACAATGAATAAGGAAGATGGTAGAAGAGTTGATGCATTTGAGTTATTTTGTTGGAGAAGAATATTAAAATCACTGCCAGAAGAACAAACAAATCTGTGCTGGAAAAGTACAGCCAGAAAGTTTCTTAGAAATTAGGACAGCAAGACTTTGTCTCTCATACTTGGACATGTTATCAGGAGGGACCAGTCCTTGGAGAAGGATATCATGCTTGGTAAAGTGGAGGATCTGTGAAAAAGACGAAGACCCCCAACAAGATGGGTTGGCAGAATGGCAGCAGCAATTGGCTCAAGCTTAACAATAATTGTGAGGATGGCACAGGACTGGGAAGTATTTTTTGTTGTGCATAGGGTCGCTATGAGTTGGAACCAACTGAACAACACTTAACAACAACAACAACAAGCAGTGATAACCCTTGCCTCAATTTTCCCTACCAGTCTGTACTCTCTCACCATCCCTGCAGAAGTCATTCATGACTTTAAGTACTACAGCTATATAATACCTCTGATCTAATTTCTCTCATGACTTACAACTGTGTGTTTCCTACTGGTCACGAGTCATCTTGGATTTCCCTCAGGAGGTAGCATATGACATGAACCAGTGTATGAAGGGAAAATTCCAAGCTGCACTGAAGAACAAGGCTCTGGAAATTTATGGAATACCAATTGAGATATATCAACAAATAAATGCAGTGCTAGAAGCGTTATTTTGTGGATGCCAAGAAATTGAGAAGACAGCTACTTGGTCAACTGACTGGAAGAGATCCATAATTGTGCCATTCTAAAGAGAGGTGATCCAAAGCAATGTGGAAATGTTGGAACAATATCACTAATATTACATGCAAGTAAATTTTTGCTGATGGTTATTCAAAAATAGTTGGCCATCGTACATAGACAGGAAGTTACCAGAGATTCAAGCTGGATTCAGAAGAGGATGTAGGAGTAGGAAAAACATTTTTCGGATGCGTCTTAACTGAAAGCAAAAAGTACCAGAGAAATATTATCTAAGTTTTATTGATTATGAAAAGGGATTTGACTATGTGAATCACAGTAAATTGTGTATAACATTGTAAGTAGTGGGAATTCCAGAACTCTTAATTGTGCCTATACACAATCTATACACAGATCAAGAGACAGTGATTCAAATAAAACAAGCAGACACTGTATGCTTTAAAAACAAGAAAGATGTGTGTCAGAATTTTATCTTTTCACCATATTTATTCTATCTATATTCTGAACAAAAAATTCAAGAAGCTGAAATACAGGAAGAAGACAGCATTAAGAGTGGAGGAAGACTAATCAACATGCTATGATCTGCAGGTGACACAACCTTGCTTGCTAAATGTGAAGAGGACTTGAAGCAATTATTGATGAGGAGCCTGGATTATAGGCTTCAGTAAGGATTGTACCTTAACATAAAGAGAAAAAAATCCCTCAAACTAAAACAAAAGCAACATCATGGTAATTGCAGAAAACCTTGAAGTTATCAAGGATTTCATTTTACTTAGATCCACTGGAGCAGCAGACAAGAAATCAAATTACATATTGCATTGCACAAATCTGTTGCAAAAGACCTCTTTAAAGTGTTAAAAAGCAAACATGTCTCTTTGAGGCCTAAGGCACCTGGCCCAAGCCATGGTATTTGCACTGATCCCATATGCATGTGAAGGCCAGACAATGAATAAAGAAGACTGAAGAATTGGTGAAGAATATTGAGTATGGACTGACAGAAGAACAAATAAATCTATCTTGGAAGAGCACAATCAAAATACTCTTTAGAAACAAGGATGGCGAGATTTCATCTCAATTACTTTAAACTTGCTGTCAGGAGGAACCAGTCCCTAGAGAAAGACATCATGCTTGGTAAAGTAGAGGGTCAGCTAAAAAGAGGAAGACCCTCACTGCGATGGACTGACACCGTGGCTGCCGCAATGAGCTCAGTCATAGAACAACTGTGAGCATGGAACAAGGCCAGTGTTTTGTTGAGTTGTAGATAGGATTGTTATGCGTCTGAATCAACTCCATGACATCTAACAATAATTTCCACCTGGAAGGTGAGAATTCTATCACTGAAACATAAATGCCCTGGATGTCTCATAGTCTCGCTAAAATGGGAGGAAAAAATGCAGACTATAAAAGAGATATTTGTAATAGAAAACATAATTGCTTAATACATGAAAATATTATTTCCACTTGTAGAATTCCTAATACTTTACTTGAAAATCAGTGTTTGTGTATCTGTGCATATGACATACATACATATGTGTACAAATGAACTGTTTGAAGGGATCAAGGAATGCTGATAAATGTACACATTTAGACAGACTTCAGTGTTAAACAAGGTAAGCTTAATTTACAGTTATCATGATTGGGGCAAGTACTCTGGTGAGCCCAGGATATCTCATTCTGGTCCTTTCTAATTGGTCATAACAAAGTGCTTCTTTAACAAACATCTAATCTTAAGGGACTGAATCCAGAGTCTCTACCTGCTACTTCACTTCAAGCAAAAAGGTTTTATATCTAATTAAGGAGCATGATTTGATTTTAAAAGGCCATTAGGGAAGACAGTCCACAGAGTAATCCTGTTAATATTTCTGCTATTAAGATATCTGTTTCCTATATTTGGAATACCCAGAAAGAATGAAATCTAAATATTTAAATGTCTCACAGAAAAATATCTGACAACTGGAAAATGTTTTAAAAGCCTATAACATCTGGTGCTGGATAACCAGAATCAGCTAAAAGAATTCATTTTTATTAAAGCATTTCAAATGATCAAGTCACTGATGCGTTTTAACACTATAATGGCATAATATCCTTTCCTCAAGTCTTCAGAGAGGCAAAATGACCACAGATTAAGCAAGTTCAACTGTAAACAATGTTTTCTCAAAAGCAAATGATTATTACTCCACAAGAAAATACTTCTGGTATGAATGATAAGATTTGGGGAAAGTAGTTTTGGTATGACCTGATGATCCAATTGCCTGCGTTTGTAAATTACATCAGGACCAGGTCTCTGTCCACTTTGTCCTGCAAGTTTCCATTCGCCAAGATGACAAGGAGAGTTCTGAACATGGGAGAAATGAACGCAATGATGAGGTGAACACAAACCTGACCATAGATAGTTTATTCTTCTCTCTCCCCACTCCCCACTCCCATTCTGTTCAGTATTACAACTGAGACTGTGGCAGGAAGTAAGCAACAGAGTGGGCCCAAACACTCGAAGAAAAGAGGGAACATTTGTTGCTATAACGTCATCTCAACTTCAGCTTTCATTCCAGCCCTAGCACTCATCCTCATGGGGGGGGGGGGGAGGGGGAAAGAGAAAACAGCTGGAAGTTTCATCTACCCATGAGAATTAAGTTGCCCAAGGGCCTATGCAGTGGCCCTACACAGTGATGCATTATCTAGTAAGTAAGGTAAAACAGTTGCACCAATTGTCCAAAGCAAAGACACATGGATGCCAAGCAGACAAGACACAAGGAAAAGTAAGAGCCACAGTGGAAGGGAGCTGCAGGGCATTAAATGAAATGGTTACCAGTTACAGTATGTGAGAGTGTGCTGGTCAGAAATAGTGTTCACAGAGTGTTAAAAGGGTACCCACACAGGTTGGTTAAGTCATGAGGCCCCTCCCACTTCAACATCATCTTTGACATCATAGGGTCCCCTCCCATGTAATTGCAACTGCCTAGTTCAGTGAGTCTCTTGGGAATATACTATTGCTTTCTAATAAACAAGAGATGGGGTGGGCTGTAACAAACTAAATCTTGCTACATTCACCCAATATGCAACTAGATTCAACTTGATTTGTTACTGGGTAAGGAAAGATTATATTAATAGATAACAGGTTTGGAGCAAATGTCTTGTACATCCACATCTGCCGGTGAAACATCTCCAGCCAGGAGAGCCAAGAATGCACTTTGCAATGATACAAACCCAAGAGTATGTTCTTGTGCGCATCTGGGAAACAACCAATGGGAATTTGGGTTCCAGCAATTCCTTGAGGAAATAAATGAATATTTAGATAACAAAATTATATAAATGTATTTCATTTTCCATTTCCCTTCAAACCAACTTTATTTCAAGAAACTGGTATTGTTTAAAAAGAAGTTACATCATGGATGGTAAAGGCATACATACATGCTGTTGGTTTTAAGTGTCATCGAGTCAGTTCCGACTCATAGTGATCCTGTATAGGGTTTCTGAGGAGCAGCTGTTGAGTTTGAATTGCTGATCTTTCAGTTAGCAGTCCAGTGCTTATCCAGGACTCATACATGCACACATATCTGTATCTTACACATATCCCATCAGAATGTGTAAGGAAGCAGATGAGGGGCATCACAGATCACTAGTACTTAGGGCTCTCATGTGCCTTAACCCTACCCTCATCCTACAGATAGAGGCTGCTGAGAGCTGTAATCATCATTACTCACAGGAGCACCCTTGTTGTTGTTGTCAGCATTCCAATGCTCATCCTATGGTGCCACACCAGGACACCATCACCCTGCTGTTGTTGTTAAGTGTCATTGAGTCAGTTCTGACTCAGAGTGACGTGTACAGGGTTTCTGAGGCATAACTGATGGGTTTGAACAGTCAGCCTTGCAGTTAGCAGTCCAGTGCTTATTCTACAGCGTCACACCAGGATTCCCTGTAGAATACTATATAATACAATAATCTCATGTGGAATTGGATGATTTAAGAAACTCATTTACATGGGAATCTATAGCAGAACTATTGTCTACCTACTGTCCTACCAGTCCCTTATTGTAAATTCAGAATGTTGGCCTGTTACAGGAACTTTTAAGCTATCATGAACTGAGTCGGAGCCCTAGAGGAGCAGAGGTTAAGCTCTCAGGTGCTAACAGGTCAGTTGTTCAAACCCACCAACTAGTATATGGGAGAGACATGTGGCCGTCGGATTCCATAAAGCTTTACAGCTTAGGAAACTCTGTGGGGGCAGTTCTCCTCTGCCCTCTAGGTTACTAAAAGTCAGAATTGACTCAACACTGTCGTGGAGAGATAGCCTAGCAATGCTTCAAAGCATAGGTTCAAAAGTAAACAATGGTTCAAACCAAATACTTATGGTGAGTTGATTCCAACTCATAGCAACTCTAAGTGTTGCTGAATAAAACTTCTCTGAGGGGATTCTTGGCTGCAATCTATACAGAAGATCACCAAGTCTGTCTGCTATGGAGCCACTGAGTAGGTTCGAACTGCCAACCTTTAGATTAGTAAAGTTCAACCTGTTTGTACCACCCAAGAACCTAAAATAAAACCCAACCTGACTTCAAATACTAGTTTTACCTCCTACTGGATGTCAAATAAGTTCTTTGGACTCACAGTAATCCTATATAGGGTTTTCAGAGGAGCAGTTGGTAGGTTTGAACTGCCAATCTTTTGGCTGACAGTCCCGTGCTTATCCTACATTGCCACACCAAGACTCCAAATAAGTCATTGACTTGGTTCTGACTCATAGTGACCCTGTACAGGTTTTCCGAGGAGCGGCTGGTGAGTTTGAACCTTGAGGTAAAATGCTTCTCCTACAGCATCATACCAGCCACTCAAAGTTTCATTTGTTGTTGTTGTTAAGTGCCATCGAGTTGGTTCCCACTCATAGCAACCCTGTATAGGGCTTCTGAGGAGCCAGGCACCAGTGAGTTTGAACCACTGGCCTGCAGTTCAAACTGACCCAGTGGTCCAGTGCTTAATCCTACAGCGTTGCACTCATGTGTAAAATGAGACTGTTGAGAATGCCTTCCTCATGAAGATGCTGCAAGGTTCCAAACACAAATGCTGTGTAATGACCTAAACACAGTGCCAGGCATCTATCTGGTAAGGACTCAATCCACTTTTGTTCAATATCATGACTACATTTGATTTTTTCAATAATTCGTGGCTATGTTCTCTATATTTTTGTATTTGCAATCCTATAAACCAAGTGGGGCAGGGCATGGTCTCTTAAAATGTTTTGTAAATTGTCCTATAAATCCCTGGTGCTTTATAAATCATTAAAACAATAAAAATGCATATATAATCACTTTCAAGAGGACATCTTAAGAGTTTTTAATAGCGTTGAAGTCATCACAAGCTAATTGGGGCCCTTGATGTTATCTAAATGCTGTTTAGCTGATCCTTCCAGCTGTTGTAGGTGCTCTCCTGATTCCTCCTCTGTCATCTTTCCCATGTAATTCCACCTCTAGGAGCAGAGTCAGCAGCTGGAGTCACCACAGAGCCTGATTGATGGTTGCAGGACCCAGATGGCAGCAGCCTGAAAACAAAAACGTTTCTGGCAAATACCTCTACAAACTGGAGTGTGTGTGAGTGTGTGTGCATGCGTGTGTGTGTGTGTGAGAGTGTGTGTGCACGCGCGTGCATGCACGTGTGCTCAGATACTCAACCCTTTCATTGGCACTTGAGCTAAATGCCCAGCAACAGCTTCTTGGCTGAATTCCATTCAAACTACAGTTGGAGCCTGTGAAAATGGCTTTGGCTCCGGTATCTTATCTGCGACTGTCTATCATGAAGAATTTTCCCACTGATGATGATTTCTATTTTTATGAATACTTGAAAATACATGTCTCGCATAAGAGTTTTGACCCCCTTTTATCTTTCCAGTGGGAATTCTTTCATAAAGAAGTGTCATCTCTTTTATTCAATTATGCTTTGTGAAGGGCTATTTATAGCACTGTGAAAATCAGGGAATGTAGTACTCCTTTTGACTTCCAGAAAAATTGTTAAGCATCAAATTACATGTCAAGGGAAGGATGATCTCATGAAAAAATTAACAGTCCTCACCACTTTCCACCCCCTTCTCTCCCCGCCACCACCCCCCCGCCCCAATACATAGAGAATTGGTAGTCATTACTCTCCAATAAAATGCAACTCACACCAAGCATAAAATTACACTTTGCCTCCTTAGATGCAAAAGCTATGCTACTGTAAGGGTGGTATTTGGAAGCCCTGGAAGAGCTAGAGAGTCTGCTTTTCAAATGGGCATCCATGGTAAACACTCTCTGGAAGAAAATGATGGTTCTAGAGGTGAGGCTCAGCACTTGACATAACTGGATGGTTAATTGATATTTTCTCAATGCTGCCTTTTCTTAAACAAATGGCTGCCTGTAGCATTGAAGTCATCACAAGTATATTCGATGACTTCAAAATTCCGCAGAGTATCTATGAGCACTGTACATAGACATTTACTCTCTCTTGGTTGCCATTTATGTAATTTTCAGAGAAGATGAAGTGTTCATCCTATCTGGATATTGAAAATATTCTAAACCAAAGAAAGCATTCATGTTTGTCTCTGAAGCCATAGAAATGGCATCACTTCCAAGAGCTGACTCTATACTCTACTGAATATGGGAAAAGGGGAAGGGAAGCTTAAAGTGTAGGAATCCTCAATAAGTAATAACGTATCTATCGCCTTCTTAACAGCAGCTAAAACAAATGAGTAAATATAAGTGACTTGCCTGTATTTCTGCATTAGTTAATGTGTAAAAAAGTAAGTGCTGGGAAAACAAAAGATACCAAGACTTTGAATAATGCAAAGTTTAAGAAGTTGTGTGTGAGAAGTAAAACTGTTGAATTCAGTGGCCAACGTAGGTTAAGGTCAGCTGATGAGGTGACTCATTCCATGGGTAAAGAGCCTGTGAGTGTCTCAAATGCTATGGAAACAGAGTTTCTCTGATGAACACTAATTCAAATACATGAATTCTTATATTGGCTTTATTTGTTATCTCTCCAGATTGAGAGCATCCCAAATGGATTACTAGTCATCAACTAAAAGGAATGAGCTGTTGATACATACATATGGGTGAACCTCAAATGCGTTGCCAAGTACTGTAAGATGCCATTTATATGACATTCTGGGCAAAGCAAAATTATAGGCACAAAAAATGTCAGTGGTTTGTCAGGGGCTAAGAATTCGAGGTAGAAAATGACTAGAAGGAGACTGGAGGAATTTGAGGGGAGTTATGGATCTGTTCAATGTCTTGATTGTAGTGATGATTGTATAACTATGTTTTTGTCAAACTTAAGTATACTCTAGGAAGTATGAATTTTTCTAAATATAAGGAACCAAGAAATTGTGGTAGCACATAGTTATGCACTCTTCTGCTAACCGAAAAGTTAATGGCTCAAACCCAGTGGCTATGTGGCAGTTGTTGTTGTTGTTGTTATGTGCTCTGGAGTTGGTTCCGACTCATAGCAACCCTGTACAGGGTTTCTGAAGCTGTAAATCTTTACAGGAGCAGAAAGCCTCATCTTTCTCCTGCGGAGCGACTGGTAGTTTCGAACTGCTGACCTTAAGGTTCACAGCCCAATTCATAACTACTACATTACCAGTGTGGCAGAGAGACCTGGAAATCAGCTCCCATAAAATTACAACCTGTGGGGTAAGTCTTGTCTGTCTTGTAAATCTACTTTGTAAGTCAAAAGCAACTTGTCTGCAGCTAACAACAACAAAGTATAACCAGCTGAAGTCAAGTTGATTTTGACTCATCATGACCCCATATGTTTCAGAGTAGAGCTTTGCTCCCGAAGTTTTTCAGTGGCAGTGATCTTTCAGAAGTAAATTGTCAGGCCTCTCTTTCAAGGCACTTCCAGAGGGATTTAAGTCATCAACTTTTTGGTTAGCAGTTGAGTGCATAATCATGTCTGTCAGCTTAATAAAAAAATATTAAGAAATGGTAAATAAGCTATTGATAATAAGTTTGACAGTTCTTTTTCTAGAAAGCCTTTGTAGATACTCCAATATATTTTTTAAATGTGAGAATGGGTTGCTTGAAAGCAAAAATCCTAATTCAGGATTTTTATGGCTGGCTTTTTTTCTAGCAAGTTGTCAGTGGCAGTCAGGGCTCCAAGGCTGCCACACATTACTGGGGTTTTAACCACCAAGAGACGTCCTATTTTCTGGAGAGTCAAAGGTGCTGAGCTCTGCATAAACTAAAGGATATCTAGGCACGGTCCCAAAGACTCAAAAAGGAGGATTCTAGATTGCTGCTGCGATGCCCAAGCTTCCCCAGGCAAGGCTGGCTATGCCTGTAGAAGAGTATGTGCAAGGTGTGTGGGAGGGGTGACTCTGCTCAGCCAGACTTCAGAACCATCGATTCTAATCAGTTAATCTGGTATGACTATGGTGCTGTAAGATCAGCACTGGACCACAAAGATGGTTTGAATTGCAAGGGAGACAGTTCAAACTCACCAGCTGCTCCTCAGAAATCCTACGTAGGGTTGCTATGAGTCAGAAGCAACTTGATAGCACTTAACAACAACGATCTAAAATAGAGCCTAAGATATGGGATGTCCGTGATGTGTATGGAAACCTTCTTTTAGGTGAAATCCAGTTAAAATAAGTTTCAAAGGTAACCTGTAAAAGTAAAGGGCATCCCAAGAAGATATAGGCAACCTTGGAGTATGTAGAAATTAGGCAAACTGTCATCTTCAATATAGGGATGTTTGTGTGTGAGGATCTGTATACACATACACACACAAGCCATTTCTTGATTCCTGAGGGCTGTCTCCTTCCTATACTGGGTGATACAAACTGTTAAATGTTCAGTTACTAGCCAAGAGGTCGGAAATTTGAATCCATTCAAAGGCACCTCAGAATACAGCCCCAGTGTACTGTTACCAAAAGATCACAGCATTGTGTGCCTACGTGCAGGAAGCTGGCTCGTAGAATGTGACCTTTGGACATTTAAATGAATATATACTTTTTGTTCTGTTTACATCAAATAATTTTGCTTTGTTCATTTGTGAAATATAAGATGTAAATGGGGAGCCACAGCAAAGAAGTAGGAGAACTGTGGCTTCAGGGAGGGGATTACTATCATTGAGATGAAACAAAGTGTATGATTTGTTAAATGTAAAGCTGATGATCTTGTCTGTAAACCTTCACTCAATTAACAACAAAAAGTGAGAAAAAGAAAAAAAGATCACAGCCTTGAAGACTCCATGGAGAAATTCTACTATACACATATGGAGTTGCCATGGATTAGCATCAACTCAACAGCAACTAGCAACAGTACAACTACTTAAGCCATTGCCTTGGTGTGGCACTGTAGGACAAGCACTGGACTGTAAACTGCGAGATTAGTTCAAACCCACCACCCGCTCCTCAGAAACCCTGTACAGTGGTGTCACCATGAGTCAGAACCAACATGATGGCACTTAATAACAACAAACCATTGTCGTAGGTAAGTATGACCCGTATACCAATGTGAAGTGCTTAAATCATTTTCCTGCATTTCCTAAATGTTTCAGGCTCCAAATTCTGATCCAAACACCCATTTTAGTTCCTGACTTCTGAAACATGTCTCTGTCATGAAGTAAAGCAAGTGTCCTCTCACCTTGTTTGACACCTCTTGGCATCCTTCTTCCAAATACACACTCAAGTAACAGAGGTCAGTGAGACCAGCTGACTACAAAAGTTTGTGCAAATTGATAGATTCAGTATTTCTCATTTTATGGATAATTCCCCTTCAGAAAGGTAATTAGCAATGGTCATTGGGATTTCCCTTTCAAACAGTTGAGTTTTCTAATTACCCACTGTAGAGGACTCAATTTTTTTGTACACCTCTAAAGTGAATACAATATAGAGCAAGAACATGTTGACTCTCCAAAAATCTCAAAAGTATGTCATTGAATTGACCACATTCCACAGATTTCCCATTGACCTGGAGATGAAAGAGAGAAGAGGAAGGGCTGGTTGATCTAAAATGTGGTGAGACCTGGGAATTCCTGAGCCAATGGACAAGGACACAGCCACAGAGGGCTAGAGTTGAGAGTGAAGCAGCCATTTTCAAGAGGGAGTTTAGTTTCAGAGCTAGTGGGATAAGACAAGTACAGGGCAAGGTAGAATCCCCACTGAATAGTTTCCATCTTGTCTAGATGGGTCTGGTGAAAAGAGATGGGGATAAGAGTCTTATGATTCAGTAGTGAGTAATTGTTATCATGACTAATTGTGATTGTCCCAATGTAAAGTTAGAAGTTCTGTAACAAAAAGAGGAGAGTAAAAAAAATAAAACAAACAAGCCAACATATACCCAGTCTTCAGAGTCCTGGTTTGGTTCTATGGGTTAATGCGTTGGACTGCAAAGTTGGTTTGAACCACTAGGTTTGTGGTTGAAACTCACCAGCTGCTCTGTGGAAACTTATACAGGGTTGCTGTGGGTTGGAACCAACTCAACAACAACAACCCAGTCTTTGTGCTAACAGAGGAATGATGTTTGTGTACTCCAATTTCTTCACATACATTGTTTTTCTTATTAATCTGATAAATTATAAAATTTTAGGATTAAAAAAAAGTAAATATTACCTTACATGGAAAAAGATGTGATTAAGTTAAGGATATTCGGAAAAATAATTTACTCTGGATTATGTGAGTACTTCCTAAATGAGATCACACATAAAGGGAAGACATGCCGATGTTAGTTAGACACACAGAGAACAGGAGAGGAAATACGATTATAGAGGCAGAGATTGGAGGGATTCAACTAAAAACTCAGAAGCTAAAAAAGATAAGAGACAGATTTGTCCCTTTCCCAGAACCTTCAGAAGGAGTGCTGTCCTTCTGAAACCTAAATTTCATATTTTTGTCCTGCAGAATGGTGAGAGACCATATTTCTATTATTTTAAGCCGCTTCAAAAAACAAAGACAAGAAAAAAAAAAAAAAAAAAGACATGTCACTGAGTAGGTCCTTGTAATTTATAATTAGCTTGGTAATTTGGGGGCATGCAAAGTGGATGCTACGCAAGTGATTTCTGTTGTTGTTGTAAAATGCCATTGAATCAGTTCCGACTCATACCAACCCTAAACAGTGTTTCTGAGGAATGGCTGGTGAGTTTGAACCGCTTACCTTGCAAATCAAACCGACCTTGCAGTCCAGCTCATTAACCCGTAGTGTCACACCAGGACTCCAAAGTGATTTTAATGTACTGAAACAACTGTGTGCCTTTCCTCTGAAGTAGATTGCACAGTTTTCTCTTCAATCCTGTTGACACTATTAATTTGCTTTGAAACCCCTCCTTCCCCCCCCCATCACTATTAGAAACAGAAGCAAGAAGGCCTGGCTTGGAGAGCTCTTGTGGAGAGAGCCATTTGCTCAGCTCAAGCAAACAGCAAGTTCAATCAGCCTGAAATCTGAATGTTTTAGACACATAATAGACCGTTGGCTTATCAAAGCCTCTTATCTGATTGGGAAAAAATCAAAGGTAAACTTCAGTGCTCACGGAATTAAAAGACAAATGAGATGTCATAATTATCAAAGTGGCTAATTTAGAAAATTAAGCTGTTCACATAGGTGACATAATTGCTTGTCACAATCACTCTTTTTCTCATTAGCTTCTTCCATTCAGCACCTACATGCTACAGAACAGTCTTTGGACTTGCTCAATATGATGCGTGTTCTTTTGTGGTTTAGCATGAGATTGTTCCTCTCATCTTCAATAAGTGACGCATAGATTTATTGGCAGGTTTATTCAAAGAACAATTCTGGAAAAGCCCTATCTTTCTCAATTCATATATCAAATTTATTTCAGATGAAATATCATTTTTAAGTAAGTAGCTAATTTTCAAAAGAAGATTTATAGAGTTGATATAACATATTAATATTCCTTGGAAAACATTTAGAGTTGTGTTATACAATTATTTTTAAAAAATCAAGATTTGATAGTATTTGTCTTTAATTGCCATCCCAAATTCTGAATAGAAAGCTGAGAAATATATTTTTAAGTATCAGATTTCCTTGTGTAATATTATTTGATTTCTATCATCTGGTGTAATACAATTAATATTTTGAAAGAAACAGTTATTTGTCAGACTGATAATAAAATCATTTTTATGTTAAGTTCAGGAATTAGTAATGATAACGTTTGAAAAAGGAAATCTCTTGTTTTCTCTGTGATCTTTAAGCATGTCATTGGTAAATATTTTTTATTAATATCATGATTATGAGTTTGATTTTTATCTTCTTCTTGTTGTTGTCATTGAGTTGGTTCTATCTCATAGCAGCCCTGTATAGGATTTCTGACAAACAGCTGGTGAGTTTGAACTGTCAACCTTGTGGTTCAAACTGACCTTGCCATCCAGTGTTTATCCTAAGTACCACACCAGGACTCCAATTTGTATCTTACTGTCTTATAAAGCTGTAGAATATGGTGGACATGACTTAAAGAGAGACTACATTGATTTCATTATTTGAGGAGATAGTTCACCATGTGTGCATTCAATGAATTGGTCATCTGTGTTTTTGGAGTCTTGGTGTGGCTCTGTGGGTTAATGCGACAGACTGCAAAGCTGTTTGAATTGCATGGTTGGCGGTTTAAGCTCACCAGCTTCTCCTCGGAAACGCTGCACAGGGTCTCTATGGGTCGTAACCAACTCGACAGCACTTCGCAACAACAACAACTGCAATATTGGTGTTCAAAGTCTTCAAATGTACTGAGATCCTATACAGGGTCGCTATGGCTGGGAACCAACTAGACAGCACTTAACAATAATAACAACCATGGAATGCGGTGGCTCCACAGATAAATATTGGACTGTGAACCACAAGGTCTATGGTTCAAGCCTGCTAGCCACTCCATGGGAGAAAGATGGGGTTTTCTGTTGCCGCGAAAACTTAAAAATCCTCAGAAACCATATACAGGGTCGTTCTAAGTCAGAAGCAACTCGAAGGCACTTATGAACAACAACCGTGTTATGATTTCACTAACATTGAATTAACACTGAATAACATAAGTGCTATTATGTTCATATACTAAAAACCAAAACATAGAAAGAAAAAGAAAAGCCCAGTCAAATCTTTAAGTTTCTAGGAACCTTATATATAACTGAACCTGAAATAGTAGTTTATGTTCTAAATATAAACTGTATGGAGCATTTATCCCCTCTAAGAAGTGGTTGTGAGTGCAATTATTCCAATTCCAAGTTTGTATCTATGCCTTTGGCAAGAATATAGCACACAGGATGTTCTAGCCAGACAGGACAGAAGAGTAAGACAGAAAAGGTATAAAAGACAGAGGATGGTCAACTTGTTTAAGCATTCTTTGTCCTGTATATTCTGCAGGCTTCCATTACATAGCAAGCATTTGGGTTCATTTGTTACAGATTTGAATTAGAAAGACAGTGTGCTTTGCTGTTTTGTAACAGAAGATACATTAGAGTAGCATTCAGAGGGAGAGAAAGGAACAAAAGAAAACCAAGAGAAGATGGTTTTCTAGAGAATTAAGAGGCAGGATCAATGTGTGGCAAAGTTGTCTCAAGGTAAAATGGAAAATAAGGGAATACCTGCCAGTTATTGATGAGAATGATGGTTGGCTGTTTTCACTAATTTGACCATTCATTTGTGTCATCATTTGGGCTTTCTATGAACTCTAGCATTTTTTCAGTGCAGTGGTTTTCAAATGGTTCTTTGCGGAGTCCTAGGCTTTCCGATTGGAAAAGCAAAAACAGATAAACTCAGAACCTTGTAACTTCTATTTTAACCAACACAACTGTGCATCCATCCATTTTATACAATGGCCTTCCTTCCATTTAAAGTTTCATTTAAAAAAAAAAAAAAATGCCATGGCTAGAAATGTTTGGCAAACTACAGGTCCAGTGAGTAGGCCAGTGTGAAGATAGTAAACTTGTGATAGTAAAATCACAATGTTACTGAGCAGGAAGTAAGGCATTGTCCGTGTTTCCAACTCACTGGCAAACCTGTTGTTAACTCAGGAAGCTACTTTTCCTTACAGTCTCTCAACAAATGTTTGTTGAGGTGTCTACTACTCATCACACTCCCCGATCAGCCTTAGGCCCCCTAAGATACCTTTGAGAACTTGAGTTGCTCATTTTAGCTCTCTGCTAAGATTGTTGTTAGGTTATGTGTCCAATTTTTCAACCTGAAACCATTTCTCCTAGTTTTGACCTTTCTTGAGCTGCATTGTTAGCAAGACTGGGCTTCTATAGCCTCTCTGATGAAGCAAAATTAAATCTTAAAAGATATAGGAAGAACAAGAGAGGATCTGTCTTCTGATGATAATTTCAGATGGCAGCAACCAACAAAGAAATAAAGGAATTTCCTTAGCATTTTGACACTTACAAAATGGATCTTACAGATGTTACTAGTAAGATTAAGAAATGTGTTCCTTCTCTCCCCTTAAACATAGTAACTGCCTTCTCAAATTCCATAGAAAACAGTGACAAGTGGGATTTCTACAGAAGTCTGAATGAAACCAAAGTTTATCCACCACACCACTAACAGTCATCATGCAGTCTATAGGTCTTTATTGGTCCCTGAGGAGATACCAAGTTAAGGAATTAGGACTGAGTATAAGGAAAACTGTAGAAGAATTGATGCTTTTCTGTTATGGTGTTGAAGGAGAATATTGAAAGTGCCATGGGCTGCCAAAAGGACCAATAGATTTGTGTTGGAACAAGTGCAGCCAGAGTGCTCCTTGGAGGCCAGGATGCCCAAACTTCGTCTCTCATACGTCAGACATATTGTCAGGAGGGACCAGTCGCTGGAGAGGATATCATGTTTGGTAAGGTGGAGGGACAGAGAAAAAGAGGAAGACCCCCAGTGAAATGGATTGGCAAAGTGGCAGTATCAGTGGGCTCAAGTGTGGCAACAATTGTGAGGTTGGCCCAGGACTGGCCAGTGTTTCATTCTGTTGTACATAAGGTCTCTATGGCTTGGTACAAACTCGATGGCACCTAACAACAACAACACATTTAGACACTTTGAGAGCAACTTGACAGAGTAATTTGATGTTAGTAATAAAAAAATTGAGACTTTAAAATTGTGGATATTTGCTTTTTATGCATTTCTTATCAATGCATTTATTGTTGTTGCCAAGTGCCATTGAGTCGATTCTGACCCATAGAGTGGCCATATACAGAATTTCCAAGGAGCAGCTGGTTGGTTTGAACAACAGACTTTGTGGTTTGCAGTACAAACCAGGATTCCATAGAGATACATTTATATTGTGTTTTACAAAACCATCACTCTGTAACTGGAGTCCTCATATGGTGCTGTGGGTCAATATGCTGGACTGCACGTCGGTTTGAACCACAAAGTCAGAGGTTCAAGCTCACCAGCTGCTCCTTGGAAACCCATATACAGGGTTGCTATGGGTTGGAACCAACTTAACAACAACATAACTGATTGAAAAACAAACATCAAAACAAAAACTGCTCTGCTTACAATGCATCAAAGTTGCCTCTAAATTTTCAGCTTATGCAATAATATGGGTGTAATAGGGGGAAAGCAAGGCATCACTACTAGCTCCGACATTCTTATCTTCTGGGATAAAAGAAGTGAATGCTCACTGGTTTCGTTCAGTTTTGCTGTTGAGTCGTGTTATGCCAAAGCGTAAGCACTTTCCCTCGTCTTCTTCCCACTGACTACTAGTCTCGAAACTCCACCTTCCTCCTCCTAGCACACATATTTCTGTCCTTGTTTCCAAGTTCCTCTTCCAACACAGTCAGCTTTATCTGGATGCGTGTTTAATTTGTTTCCTTCAGATTGGGTTGAATTAAAGAGAAGATTTCTAATGGCTTTTTCTTGGATATATCCTGAAAAGAGACCAGATTTATTTATGATGCCCTTTAGCAAGTTGTTTGATTACCTGGAAGAAACATCACTTGACTCTTTAAAGGTTTATCTTTAAGTGTTCTGTAACTGGCCTGCAGTCATGTTTGCTTAAGTAGTGATCAAAGTCCATCCAAAGTATATTCTACTGAAATGCTGGACACTTGCTTTTTAGTTTTCTGGTTTTTAAAGGGCCATGTAGTGGCCACAGTTACCAACAATCCATCTTTCCTGCAATTATGTGCACTTTAAGTGATCCCTCCTATTTTCTTCCTTGAGACTCAGAAAGGGCTGTCACCACTTAAATGTATTTATTTACTCATGCATCACAAGTTTAATTAGCATATATAGTAAGATATATTGTTAAACTAGAAGTGCAGCTACATCGTAAACAAATAAGAAACCATAATATTTGTTTAACAAGGTAGTTGTGTCACAAGCAAGTCTCTTAGCAACTCAAAATGTTCCCTTATTTATTGTCAAACTCTTATGTTTGGGAGAAAATTGTTAAATTGCTTCTTGGATTTCCTTTTAAGGGAGTGCCACTGTAAAATAATCACCGCAAGTCATTGTTTTTAAAGCTGTACAGTTAAAATACTTTTTAGTTGTTATCAGAACTCAGACTGCTATAACCAGAAATAAACTAACCATGTTAAAAGGATCAATTACTCCTGCAAAATTAAACATATCCTATGTTGTGGTTTTGTCTTGTTTTGTTTTTGCTGGTTATTACTTGTTCTTGGTTCACATTTAGTCCTCCAAAATCATCAACCTCTTGGTTATTTTCAAAATTTATAATATTTGAAGTATTTACTGAAGCTGTCTCTTCTTCACTTCTCTGATATAAACACTGACTTTTGTCAACAATGGAGCCACAAACTGAGGGGAATTGTTTGTGATACCATTTTAACCAAATCATCAATGTTGCAACTTCCTTTTCAGAAGCTTTTGAGAGTCAAGGGTAGCTTTGCACATTCTTCTTGGGAAAATAGTTTAGCTGAAGATTCAAAGAGCCAAAGGATAAGTAGGTTACTGATTACCCAAAGGTAATTTATCATTAAGTTTATTTTTGATAAATATTTTTATTTAGGGTAAAATACCAGTGATACCAAATGGGAGCAACATTATCAAGATGAGAATTTCCTCAAAGTAAAAAAAATCTTAGAACAAGGAGTCAACATTTTTGTTGTTGTCAAGTGCAACCCAGTTGATTCTGACTCACAGCAACACTGTATAAGGTTTCCAAGGATTTGAACTGTGGTTCTTTTGGTTTGAATCCAGGTCTGATCCTACAGCAGCATGCCAGGAGTCAAAAGTAGTCAAATATATATTTAGCAACAATGGGTTTGAGCTGTTTTGTTATTATTGCTGTTGTTTGCCTGCTTTTGTTTTTGAACAGTTATTTGACAATCTATTTATAATTTCCTTTAAAATCAAGGTTAAGATGTCATTGGATGAGCCGATGTAGAAATAATGCCTTGATACAAATATAAAATGAATGCATAAAAATGAATCGCCTATAAATATTTAAACCAGAGAAACTTACCTGCTTAAGCATCTATACTAGAATTAGGGGGTGGAGGGGGGAATGGAAACCTAGCAAATTCAACTTATTTTGACCAGGTTTCCACTTGAGTTCACTCAGAGTCCTTATAGTCTTTAATTCAAGACTAGTAGTAGTTAAGAAAATGCAGATTGAAAGAGAAGGAGTCTAAGTTCACATACCTGGATAAGTCAAAAAAGTATGGCTACAAAATCAAAGAAATATTTATTAAAAAAACAAAAATATCAAAATGAAAATCTATTGTTTCTTGATGTATCTTCCTTCTGGGTCTATACACTTCTGAAGGTGGTATTTCCACCTCTCTAACCCCTCTGGTAGCGTAATGGTTACGAATCAGGCTGTGAACTGCAAGGTCAGCAGTTCGAAACTACCAGCTGCTCTGTGAGAGAAAGATGAGGTTTTTCTGCTCCTGTAAAGATTTATAGCCTCAGAAACCCTGCTCAGGGTCTCTATGGGTCTGAACTGACTCGACGGTACATAACAACAACAACAACCCTTCCTGATAAATTCTATACTCTTCAATTTTCACTATGTCTTAATAACAGTTTGGGCATCTTCGAGGCATTCAAATTGTCCATTGAAGCAGCAGTCAAGAAATCAAACAGTGTTGTACTGGGCAAATCTGCTGCAAAAAAACTTCTTTAAAGTGTTAAAAAGCCAAGATGGCTCTGTGAGGACTAAGGTGCACCTAAACCAAGCAAATTATGGTATTTTCCATCACTTCATATGCGTATGAAAGCTGGAAAATGAATAAGCAAAAACAAAGAATAACTGATGTCTTTGAATTATGGTATAGACAAAGAATATTGAATATACCATATCAGAAGAACAAACAAATCTTGTGTTAGAAGTATAACCAAAATGTTTCTTAGATGTGAGGACTTTGTATCAAGTACTTTGAACATTCAAGATGAACCAAGCCCTGAAGAAGGACATGAGACTTGGTAAAGTGGAGAGGCAGTGAGAAAAAGGGAAGGCCATCAACAAGATGGATTGGCACAATGGTTGCAACAATGGGCTCAAGCAATACAATAATTGTGAGGATGGTACAGGAGCACCGATGTTCCATTCTGTTGTTTGCTCTTTGTCTGAATCCGTTTCCTAGTACCTAACATCAACAACAACAGACTCCTGGTGTGGCGCTGTGGGTTAACATGCTGGACTGCAAGGTCAGTTTGAATTGCAAGGTCAATGGTTCAAACCCACCAGCTGTCCTATACAGGGTCACTATGGGTTGGAATCTATACCACAACAACAGCACATACCCTTCAGTGACATTGGTTACATTCTTCACATCATACCAACAGTCTCATGATTTCTGCTGTAGTTCTGTTGAGACTAGGTTAACAGTGCTTCAGGTAGGATACAATTTTTTTTCCCGGTAAGAGTTTCTCACCCTCGATAAAACAGACTGACCCCTTTTTCTAAATAAGCTTTCTCTTTTTATCACTCATTAAATACTTAATACCCTCTCTTCTGTAAGGCAATGGACAAATCATTGAGTTTAATCTGCAAAAGTCATAGTTCATATTCAAATTGTTTTGGCCTAGCAGAAAATCTCTTCAGAACTTTCAAATCTTTACATTCTTCTCAGTTCCTGAAGTGTATATCATATAAGCTCAACGACATATTAACAAACATTAAAACATGCTGTGCATCTATCGATATTATTAAAAACAGGATTTAAACAATTCATCGCCTAGTAATATTTATGAAGCACAAACTGTGGCTTGAAAAGATAAAAGATATGCTACGACTTGATGGCACTTAATAACAACAACACCAGCCTGTTAACAATGCTCTGATTTCAGAGAGTAGGAAGTGCCATTGCTGCTAAATTCCAGGAGTCGGTTCCCATTCATAGTGAGCCTGCATAGGGTTTTCCAGAAGCAGGTGGTGGGTTGGAGCCACTGACCTTGTGGTTAGTAGTCCAGTGCTTATTCTACAGTGCCACACCAAGACTAGCATAAAGGCTGTAATTTTCACTATTGCAATATATACTAGGATACATATATTTGTTTAATAATAAAATGTTGTTGTTGTCAGTAAGTACTGTGGAGTTGGTTCCGACTCATAGTGACCCTGTACAAGGTTTTCGAGGCTGAAAATCTTTACAGGAGCAGAAAGCCTCATCTTTCTCCAGCAGAACAGCTGGTAGTTTCGAACTGCCGACCTTGAGGTTAGCAGTGTTAGCAAGTATTTATTAAGCACTTACTATGTGCAGAATTTACTCTATATGTCGGGATAACAAAGGTACACAAGATAATCCACGTCACTCACTGAAGGGACTTTGAACACAGGATTGTATCTTCAAACCTCAAATAAGAAGCCCTGGTCTAAGCCAGAGTTTCTTAACTTTTTCTCTGCCACAGATCCCTTAGGCAGTTGAATACTGCCTATAGACTCCTTTTCAAAATGTTTCTAAATGCATAAAATCAAATACATAGGATTACAACAAAAATATTCAAAACACATAATTATGGAAGATAACCTTTTTACTTACACATTAACACTATCAAGATCAAATTATTTCATCCTTGAATTTTTGTGGAAACCATGTGCTTTCAGTAATAGAAATAATTTTGAATGAAATCAAAAATTTTTTTGAGATAACATAGATTTTCATACAATTAGTGGGACATATATATCCCGAGGAGTCTCTGATGCTGGTGTTTTGGGGAAAGAGCCTGTTTCTTTCGGTCATGCAGTTACACAGGCCCCCACCAGATGGCAGGAGTCTTGGTGTGGCACTGTAGGATAAGCATTGGACTTCAAGGTTGCCAGTTCAAACACACCAGCTGTTCCTAGGAAACCATATACAGGGTCCCTATGAGTTGGAACCAACTCAATGTCACCTACTAGCAACAATCAGATGGCAGCACACACTGAAAATGAGATAGCTTCTCACTAAACTCCAGAAGTGAAAAAATGTAGGCAGGCACTATATGCCCCATGGGTAACAAAAGTGTTAAATAACATGATTTAAGAAAAATTTTATCAGAGGCAAAGTGGCAGGTGTAGAAAATGCCACTATGATTTGTAACTTTTTTTTAAAAGTCCACTAAATTCCATTATAATTTATGAAAATGAAGATGTGATTCTTTTCCTGTCTGTGTATGAAGAAGCCCAGAACTCTAAATTTTAGTTAAGCATCCCTAGTCTGAGTTAATATCAAACAGTAGTTTCAAAAGAAATGGATCTCAAGGTATTAACACATTACAATTTTTTTCTAAAGATTCATTTTCATTTTGATGGCTCACTCACAAATACATATACCATATTCTTCTCTGGTGGAAACAAAGATTCTTTAGAGGAAAGAAATCATATCAGTAAACGGGAAAATCTGCTCTTATCTGTTTATTTATTTATTTATCTCCTCCCATGTTCCAGGAGGGATTTAAGGCGGCTTGTTCCCGTCTAAGTTCATAGAACTACAACTTGGTTAATTAAGTCTTCTGAAAATGTAAATTAAAATGCAGTAACATTATTTGACAAATGGGACCAAATTATTATCATCTTTTGAATAATTATGTGATTGGGAATGTCTACATCATATTTATCTAATCTGCAATTAAATCATTTATATATGCAATTAGATCATTTATATCTGTAATACATAAATTCGCATCATCAATAACAGGAAATGTGGCCAATGGCCAAGTTTGTTGCAAGAATAAAATAGCCTGTGTCAGGAGGAAGGGTCACCAATGAGGTTCTAATTGAAATGCTACAAATTAAACAAGGGCATAACTCATGCATTCAGCTAACAAGTGACACAAAGATCCTCGCACTGAACTGGCGGCATTCTGTTTACCCTTTTCTACATCTTCTGTAGCATACACTTGTGGCGACATCATTCTCCCTCACAGAAGTAATGGCTTTCTCTTATTGTTGTGCAGTGCCATGGAGTTGATTCCGACCCATAGTGGCCCTGTATAGGGTTTCCAAGGAGCAACTGGTGAGCTTGAACTGCCAACCTTGTGATTCAAATGACTTTGCAGTCTGGAGCATTAACCCACAGAGCCACCCCAGGACTCTAATGGCTTTCTAGATAGTTTTAAATCTCTGTTGGGAAAAATAAATACTTACAGTAAAAATCTCAGTTAGCACTGCCACCATAAATCTCCAGGTGAAATTTCAAATCAATTCAAAAATTACTTACAACGCACCTAATATGTGCCAAGTACTGTGCTAAGGCATATTGTTGTTGTATACTGTCGAGTTCCGAATCACAGCCACCCTGTATAGGGTTTCTGAGGCTGTATATTTCTATGAGAGCAGAAAGCCTCATCTCTCTCCCACAGAGCTGCTGGTGAATTTGAACTGCTGACCCAGTGGTGAACAGCTCAACATGTAACTCACTACTCCACCAGGAATATGGCACATATAGGACTGTCAGTCTACATACAATAGGGTCTGCCAGGCAAGTCTCTTTCTTTATATTGCTTCTTGTTGTTAAGTGCCATCAAGTTGGTTCTGACTTATAGCGACTCCATATAGGGTTTCCAACTAGTGGCTGGTGAGTTTGAACTGACGACCTTGCAGTTCAAACCAACCTTATGGTGGAGTGCTTACCCTATAACTCCACACCAGGACTCCTTATATTATTTAATTACATTTAAATCTGACTCTGAACCCTACCTTCCTTCCTCTCCAGTCAAAAATAGAAGCAATGGGCTTCCATCGCCGTCCATCTTTGGTTCATATCAGGATCTCTTGTGGGTTAGGCATTTGGTTGCTAACCCCCCCCCCCCCCCATTTGCTCTGTAGGAGAAAGATGAGAATGCTTGTTCCTGTAAAGATTCACATTCTCAGAAACCCTATATAGGGTCACTAGGGGTCAGACTTGATTCACTGGCAGTGGGTTTGTTTGGGGGTTAGGTCATATAAAAATATGGAAGATTTACACATGGATAGACAATTAGAAACATCCAGCCATCCAGCCAACGCCAACATCCAAGTCAATGCAGGCCTGAATTCTGATAGCTTTCTGTGCTTCTTGTGAGACACAAGACTCATTGCAGAAGAATGGTGCCCCACTGTAAAGCCTGGACCCAGTGTCTTGAGGGACACGCAGAGCCATTTCCTCTGAAAACTTGTCACCTACCTACTGCATGCATCTTCACTATTCCTGTAAACTTTCCCCTCTCCTTGGTTTGGAGAAAACCTTTTCTCCTTCCTCTCTCCCTTTCCTCTCTCAACTAAGCAGTATCACTGATGCATTTAGATTCACCCAGAAGAACAGAAGTACTGCTGGCTCCAAGGAGCTTTAGCTTTCTCCACCCATAACAACTGCTGCCCTCCGAATAGCAACCTTTCTCACCCTCCAGATACAGATAGGAAAAGCATGCAAGAAAAGGAGATGGGGTATAAAACACACACACACATAATGAAAAAAAAGCAAACTCAAATCAATGTCTCATTAAATTAGTCTGCCTTCATAAAAGATGTGACTTCAATCCTAAAGAGTTAAGAAACAAGGTTTAAAAATTCAGGAGTCTAGAAAGAATGAAAAAAACATACATAGCCAACAAAAGATTTTTAGATCCCCATAGACTGTCATCATATATTTCTTTCTGCATAGTTCCTGGTACTTATTCAATTCTCAGTGAATTAAGTACGTACTTAATGAAAGTTCTCTGAAACTAACAACAAAAGGTTAATAATAATCAATATAACTATAATTTTATTCTATTGTTTATAACATTTCACGGCCTGTGTAAATTAGTGCGTGACATAATTTTCTCATGCCAAATTATATTTTAAAGTAACAGTTTTTCTACATTTTAATTAAGAACACATAACCAGTGTTACTACACTTGTGTAGGTATATGGTGGTTATGTGCTGTGGAGTCAGTTCCGACTCATAGCGACCCTGTATAGGGTTTCCGAGGCTGTAAATCTTTACAGGCACAGAAAGCCTCATCTTTCTCCCACGGAACGGCTAGTAGTTTCGAACTGCTGACCATGAAATTAGCAGCCCGGTCTGTAACCACTACGCTACCAGAGCTCAAATACTATATAGCACCAGCAAAAGCAAAATAACTTAATGTTTCAGCTTACACAATCTTCCTAAGACTACAGCTGCAATTTCCAGTAAAATGTTAATATCGATAATGCTCTTGTTTGAAATATTGATGAGTGTTAGTTGGTCCTGATGATTTGCTTGTAGGGGAAAGCAGATTGGAATAGTATTGAGAAAGTACTGATTATGGATTAGCTACTCTAGTGATTTACATAATGATTTTATTTCAACCTTGCAGCCATCTCCATGAGACAAGTCAGGCAACCAGCCCACCCACCAAAATGGTTGTTGTAGAATATAACTACATGGAAAAATTTTGGCCAAGGAAATTTGATTGGAAAGTGCCTTAGTGGTCTAGTTTCTATAACAAAAACATTACAGGTAGGTGGCTTTAAGAAGCAAATGTATTCCCTCACAGTTTAGGAGGCTAGAAGTTTTTATCCAAAGTGTTGGCTCAAGGGGAGAGCTTTCTCTTTTTTTGTCGGCTCTAGAGAAAGGTCCTTGGCTCCTTTCAGAATTTGTTTAGGAGGCTAGAAGTTTTTATCCAAAGTGTTGGCTCAAGGGGAGAGCTTTCTCTTTTTTTGTCGGCTCTAGAGAAAGGTCCTTGGCTCCTTTCAGAATTTGTAGCCTCAACCTTTCTTGTAAGTCTCCACACATCTTGGCCTCAATCTTCCCCTGGATCTAAACGATTCACAGTGCGGGGACCCCAGGTCCAAAGGACACATTCCACTCCAGACTCTTCATTCTTGGCAGCAATTGGTCCCTCCTTGTCTGTTCCTGTCTTTCTCCTCTTATCTCTGTGTGATAAAAGATGTTGCAGGTCCACTTCCCTTTTATATTGGATCAAGATTATGATGGGATTAAGAGTATTACAGCCCACCCTTGAGCCCTGGTATAGCACTGTAGGGTAAGCAATGGACTGCTGACTGCAAGGTCAACAATTCAATCCCACCAGCCATGCTCAGAAACCCTGTATAGGGTTGCTATGAGTTGGAACTGACACACGGCAGCAACAACATGGAGACTACCCTTAATCCTTTTATTAGTTTATTACTTGTCAGCTCACGTCATGGGAAATCGTCACTTAACTGCCACATTACAGTACTGCATAACTGACAAACCACGGACAATCATGACCCAGCCAAGTTCATAAATATTTTGAGGGGACACAAAACAGTTTATGGCATGGGTGGTTCATGAAAGCCAGGAGAGTGGCCCTAACACTGTGTTTGCAGGCAGGCATTCTGTATCTACTGAAGACTAGAAGTTTGTTTAAGATGGCTTTAGCTAATAGAGATTATAGGGTGATAGTCTTCCACTACCTTCCCCAAGGTATTCTTGGTACCACCACAATCCAGTCAGAAGTCAAGTCCAACAGAGTCTGATTCTGGAACTCATGCACGTAAACATTGAGCTGTGCAAGAGTTGAGGCACTTCAGAAATCAGAAGTTCAGTCCCCTCATTTCCAACCTCAGATCCATACCATATAATCATCCCTTTCAGGTTTTTTGCTAGGCTGGGGACACAGGCATGGAGATGGTAGCTTGTGAGATGGATAAGAAAGGCTCTCTTGGGACTCCCAACTCACTGGATGTGGTTTCACCAAGTCCTATGTTTTGGGCTATGCTGAAATGTATTATAAGCAATTTTAAAGTGTGTATTCTTCTTTAAAGAGGCCACATCATGCAGTGTTCAGTAATAGGGATTCTTCAGCCAGACTGCCTGGGGTCAAACCTACTTTATTAATGACTAGGTGTATTGCCCACATTCAACCACCTGGCAAGTCATTTTCTTCACTCATAAACGGTGGGCTGTAGTAACACCTATGTCATAGGGCTTGGCTTTACACAGATTGAGTGACTTAAACCAGCAAACCTATATGGCAGGTTTATAAAAGACAGAAGGCTTCAGGGGCCAGCACAAGAAATTTGCATCTCAAAGTGTTGGTTGTTTACCGATCAACACATTACAAACATAAGTTACATCAAGGCTTCAAACTGGTTCTTCCTGTTCAGTCATGGCCAAGAAAGCAAAACCAGAACCTACTAAATCTGCAAAAATTGGGTGTTCCAGAAAGATAAACTGAATGTGAAACATTGCAAATCAACACCATGTTAGAATCTTAATTTCTCTCCTAGAAAACAAGTCATGTGCATTGCATAGCCACCAAATCTCTTAATCAGCAAAATCAGGAACAACAGTGCCCAGCACAAAGATGGTGACAAACCACACTGCTTAAAATGTGTCACTTTCCACAATCTTGGCAACTTTCCAATCTCTATATCAAGTTCCTGAAAAGGCCCACTATGTTTCTTCCAAGTTTCCCATTCCAGGGTCTTCACTCTCTAATTGTTTTCATTCTGGTTATCATTCTGGCACACCCCCATAGTGGAAATTGGACACTGTTGTGATTGTGCTGTACCAGTCATTAATGAACCATTTTGTTCTTGTTACTCCTAATGCCATCAAGTTAGTTCTGACTGTGTATAGGGTTTCTGAGGAGCAGCTGGTGAGTTTGAACTGCCAGCCTTGTGGTTCATAGTCTAGTACTGATCCTACAGTGCTACACCAGGAGCCCAAGAATCAGTTTAGACTGGTTCAGAGCCCTGAGTTAGACACATCAAGGTTTTCTCACGTTAGTACAGCACAGCCAAGAGACTGCAAAACATTGACTTTTATTTTTTAGACTAACATATTTTTCATAATTCCTAGCAGTTATATGAATAATCAGATCAATCTAAGTCACTTTGAAAATTACATATTTAAATCCATTTTTTTTTTTTTTTTTTGCAACTAAAAAATGACATCTCCTCTCTAATATACATAGGAAATATTGGCTCATAGGAAACTACTTAAGCCACGCTGCAGACAAAATAACTGGGGCTAGGGGTAGGGGAGAAAGATGCTCCTTAGCTTTCTGCATGACTAGGCCAGAGTGAAATAACAGTTCCCAATCCTTACAGCAAACCCAAAGTGAAACTGGAACCAGAGTAAAGACAATACAATACTTGGGAAATTATTCACTCATTTCTCCTTTGCTCTTTACCCATAGCTAATGTCCATAGCCACCTTTGATATTTTGGCTCATTTTTTAATTCATTTTTCAAGGGTTTGTTACTGTTGTTGTTATATGCTGTGGAGTCGGTTCTGACTCATAGCGACCCTGTACAGAGTTTCCGAGGTTGTAAATCTTTACGGGAACAGAAAGCGCCATCTTTCTCCCATGGAACAGCTGGTAGTTTTGAACTGCTGATCCTGAGGCTAGCAGCCTAATACGCAACCACTATGCTACCAAAGTTCCTTATTTATTGAGGGTTGTTGTTGTTGTTAGGTGCCATTGAGTCGGTACTGACCCATAGCGACCTTTTGCACAGAGGAACAAAACACTGCCTGATCCTGGGCCAACCTCACTATAGTTGCCACGCTTGAGTTTATTGATGCTGCCACTTGGCCAATCCATCTCATTGGGTAGGGTCTTCCTCTTTTTCTCTGACCCTCCACCTTACCAAACATGATATCCTTCTCCAGTGACTGGTCCCTCCTGGCAATATGTCCGAAGTATGAGAGATGAAGTTTGGCCATCTTGACCTCCAAGGAGCATTCAGGCTGCACTTCTTCCAACACAGATCTGTTTGTTATTCTGGTAGACCATGGTGCTTTCAATATTCTCCTCCAACACCAACCATAACTCAAAGGCATCAATTTTCCTACAGTCTACCTTATTCTCTGCCCAGCTTTCACATGCGTATGAGGCTATTGAAAATACCATGGCTTGGATCAGGCACACCTTAGTCCTCAAGCTGACGTCTTTGCTCTTCAACACTGTAAAAAGGTCTTGTGCAGCAGATTTCTTGACTGCTGCTTCCCTGAGTGTTGATAGTTGATCCAAGAAGAATGAAGTCCTTGACAACTTCAATCTTCTCCATTGATAAGAATGTTGTTATTGGTCCAGTGGTGAGGATTTTTGTTTTCTTTACATTGAAATGCAAACCGTACTAAAGACTGTGGTCTTTGATCTTCATCAGTAAATATTTTAAGTCCTCTTCACTTTCAACAATCAAGGTTGTATCATCTGCATATTGCAGGTTGTTAACGAGTCTTCCTTCAATCCTGATGCCACATTGTTCTTCATAGAATCCAGCTTCTCAGATTATTTGCTCAGCATATAAATTGAATAAGTATGGTGAAAGAATATAACCTTTTCACACATCTTTCTTAATTTTAAAACATTCAGTGTTCCCATGTTTTGTTTGAACAGCTTCCTCTTGGTCCAGGTACAGATTCCTCATGAGTACAATTAAGTGTTCCAGAATACTCATACTTCACAATGTTGTCCATAGCGAGGCATGATCCACACAATTGAAGGCCTTTGCATACTAAATAAAGCACAGGTAAACATCTTTCTGGTATTCTCTGCTTTCAGCCAAGATCCATCAGACATCAGCAATGATATCTCTCATTCACGTCCTCTTCTGCATCCGGCTTTAACCTCTGGAAGTTCTCTGTCAATGTATGCTTGTAGCCATTTCTGTATTACTTTTAGTAAAACTTTACTTGCATGGGATATCAAAAATATTGTCTGATGATTTCCACATTCCGTTGGGTCACCTCTCTTTGGAATGGGTACAAATACAGATGTCTTCCAATCAGTTGGTCAGATAGTTGTCTTCCAAATTTCTTGGCACACATTTATTCTTATTATATCTATCTTTATGTGTTCCATTTCATTTTTGACAAATTCCAGTTTTCCTAGATTCATACTTGAATCATTCCATGTTCCAATCATTAATGGATATTTACAGCTGTTTCTCCTCATTTTGACTTGTACCCCATAAGCAAATGAAGGTCGCAAAAGCTTTATTCATGTCATCACTGTCAACTCTTCTTTGAGGAGGCATCTCTTCCCAGTTGTATTTTGAGTGCCTTGCAATCTGAAGGGCTCATCTTCTAGCACTATATCTGACAATATTCTAGTGTTCCTCATGTTTCAATAGTCAATATTCTGGTGCCGATAGTGTTCCACTGCTGTTCGTAAGGTTTTCAGTGATTAAACATTCATAAATAGTCTGCCTTTCCTTCTTCCTAGTCTATCTTAGTCTGGAAACATGGCTGAAACCTGTCCACTGTGAATGACCCTCTGTTATTGAAAATACCACTGGCATAGCTTCCAGACTATCAATAAGCCACCCCAGTACGACAAACTGACAGATGAGTGGTGGTGTACATATTTAGATGGTTTAAATTCTAGTGGTTTCTCCTGAAAGAATGGAGCACATTTAAAGAAGCAACTCAGACACCTACTTGTTTTTGACCTACTCTCAAAAGTGAAGTGAGAATCAGGTCAGAATTGAGGAGGTGGCATTACCACTTCATGGGGGACTCATAGGATGGCAAAAATAATAACTCAAAGCTATTGGGAGACCTCACAGTCTGAATATAGATGAAAAACTAGGACCAATATAGAACAGTAAGGGTTAATATAAATATGTTAGAAATGTTGTCAGACAATGATAAATCAGAGATGAGGGATTGAACAAATGGAGAAACTGATGAGGAGGTGTGTAGGCAAGGTGGGAATAAAGAGAGCGACTACTCAACATTTCCTATAAAAAGTTCAGGTTGAACTATGGTCAGAAAGAAGTAACAGGAACAGAACATCATCAAAGAAAGTGTGATATGATTTACAGTACTTGGACCCTGTCAACCTTAGGTCTGGTCCCTAAGAAGGGCTGACCAGGAACAAAGATTAAGCCCAAATGGGAAACTTCTAAGTATTATAATGGCATGACAATGGAAAGAATCTGGATTATGGCCCTCATATGGTTCCAATGTGGGTGGCATTGTAAGAATGTTCTGAAGAAGGCAGTTGGCCAGAATCTAGAATGAAATCAAGAAAGCTAACAAAAAAGGAGAGTGGTTGCTCTTTATTCCTTTTATTGTGATTGGGGAGAGGAAATATATATAAATGTGTTACTTTAAACATGCATAGGTAAGGACTTCTGGACTATTTCTCCTGCTGACACCATTCAGGCCAGGGAAGGTGGCTAATCCATAGTTGTAGATCCTAAGAACTGACACCAACATGCCCAGTGCTAACTAGTTGATTCTGACTCATAGTGATCCTCTAGGGCTCCTCGAGACCCAGATAACCCTCTCAGTTAAGTAATGGTGGGACTGGGCTTGCTTTTCTTTCCTTGTTAGACACTATTTAGCTGCTTGTTCTAAGAAATAATTGTACCTAGGTGATATAAGTTTATGACCCAACTGAAAAAACTTGCTCATCAAGACTTGTTTCAAGACCCTTTCCTAACTGTGTCTCTCAATCCCAATCAGTTCACTGCTTTGCAAATCCCACCTACAAATGACTCAACTCAAACCCTACAATTCTGTAAATATGATTCTTTTAGCTTTGCAGACAGTCCCTGAGTGGTACAAATAGTTTGTAGTCAACTTCTAACCTAAAGGTTGATGGTTCAAACCCACTCAGTGGTGGTACCATGGAAGTCCTGACTATCTGTTTCCATAAAGATTTCAGTCAGACAACTCTACAGAGCAGTTCTGTGTTTTAACCCATATGGGGGAGGATTGAAATAGATTTGACAGCATTGAGCTTTGCAGAGGGAGGGTTGTAGCTTTGCTTGTTTACAAGATAAGGGCTGAGTTTTAGCAAGCTTCATGTTGTTGGGTGCTCCCTCCTCGTATGTGAACTGTCAGTCTGGGTTAAAAGGTCAGAAGCCAGACAGGATCACAGAGCTGACTCCCCCCTCTGATCTCTGTTGGTGTGGCCTTCATTGGGAAGGCAATGGACTCAATGAAAGTTAACACAAAATGGCTCCCCAACTACTCTAGATCATCATTTTTTCATAAACACAAAAATCCATTCTTTATTTTAACTAGTATTCAGAATTAATGGGAATTAGTCCAATATCTGGGGATAAAAAATTGGTCACTAAAGTTTTGGCTACATCAGAATGTTACTTGTGCCTTTAGGACTGACCGAAGTGTCAGTGTGTGCAAATATTGGTCCTGTTGCCAGTTGTGTTTTCTACGAAGGGTTTACAGATGGTTTTCTAAACATAACCATGTTCTGATACTAGAGTCCATGATGCAGCATATGCAATTAAAATCTTCTGAGGGGAACAGCAGTTAATGTTTTCAGCTGCTAACTGAATGCTTGGAGGTTTGTGTGCACTCAGAGGTGTCTTGGAAGAAAACCCTGTGATCACCTTCTAAATAATCATCTGTTAAAAAGCCTATGGAGCGTATTTCCACTCTGATACACAGGTCATGAAATTGACTCCATGGTAACTGGTATGTCAAGGGACCCCAATGAGCTTCTCATTGATGGAGCTGTGACTCAGACACCAATTAAGTGATAAATGCCCTACTGACTTTCAAATATAGATCTTTAGCAAGCTAGTTAGTTTAGTTAAATTCATATTTAAATGCACCAAGAATCATTTCTTTGGACTTGGGTCTAACTGTCTCCATTAATTAATACCTTATTTACCGTGAGACCAGAAGACATGGATGGTGCCCAGCTACCATCACTGACTATTTTGATCAAGGACCCAGTAAATATACTCTGATAAAAGGAGGAAAACTGTGAACAGAACATTAAATTCCTATGGAAACAAGACTTATCAGATCCATTAATACTGAGAGAACCCCAAATCTATTGTCCTGAAATAATCTCTAAATCTTGAACCAAAATTATCCCTTGAGTATGTTTTATAAGGAATGTCAGTCTTGAACGCTTCATTTTTTAAAATAGCTCTCTACATGTGCAAACAGTAACTAAAACACAGACGAAAACTTTAAAGGTGATAGACAGCAAAAGTTAATGGTAGTGAAACAATATGGATAGAAATAATTAAAATAGTAATAGAATGTGAAAACGTAACAAATGGCATTGGTCTGTACATTGTTGTATGTTGTGAAAATTTTCACCTATTTTTTTAAATCAGTTTTTGTTGTTGAATGCTATAGAGTCTCTTCCAACCCATAGCAACCCTGTATAGGGTTTCCAAGGAGTGGCTGGTAAACTTGAACCTCCGACCTTATGGTTCAAACCAACCTTACAATCCAGCACTTAAACCCACAGCGCCATACCAGGACTCCTTTAGTCAATAGTTGGGGGTTGGGAGTATAATTTCTGAGTTTCTTAGATATTTTGCTTAAATTTTCTTGATTCATCATAGGGCACTATCTTAGAGATCTAATACTCCTATAACAAAAATACCACAAGTGGATGTTTTTCAAAAATACAAGTTTATGCACTGGACTGCAAGGTCGGTTTGAACTGCAAGGTCAGTAGTTCAAATTCACTAGCCATTCCTCGGAAACACTGTACAGGGTTGCTATGAGTTGGAACTGGCTCAACAGCACTTAACAACAATGTTGTTGTTGTTGTTGAGTACCGTGGTGTCGGTTCCGACTCATAGTGACCCTGCACAGGGTTTCCAAGGCTGTAAATCTTTACGGGAGCAGAAAGCCTCATCTTTCTCCCGCGGAACCGCTGGTAGTTTCGAACTGCCGACCTTGAAGTTAGCAGCCCGATTCGAAACCACTACGCTACCAGAGCTCCTTAACAACAACAGGAGGGTAGAAGTCCAAAATCAAAGCACAAGATCTAGGAAAAGTCTTTGTCTCTCTGTCACTTCTCGGGTTAGGTCCTTGTCTCTTTTCAACATCTCTGGACATACTGTTCCTTGGAGGTCTCCATGTGTCTTGACATCAATAGTCCACTGGGTCTAGAAGATACCCAGTGCAGGAACCCCAGGTCCAAAAGTCTGCTCCCAGTTCTTCTTTTGTTGTGATAGTTCCTCTGATCTCTGCTTGCTTATTCAACCCCTTTTATATCTCAAAAGAATTGGACTGAAAATACAACCTAATTCTGTAGATTACATCCTGCCTCATTAATATAATCACCTTCTGGTATGGTGCTGCGGGTTCATGCACTGGACTGCAAGGTCGATTTGAACTGCAATGTTGGTGGTTCAAACTCACCAGCCAGTCCTCCAAAGTCCTATATAGGATCACTAAGAATCTGAACTGACTTGATGGCACTAAACAACAACAACAGCAGTCCTGCCTCGTTCACATCATCGAAGCAAGGATTTACAACACATAGGGTAATCAGATCACAGAAGAAAGAGGATAACTATACTAAGAATCAAGGCCCAGTCAAGTTGACACAGATTTTGAGGGGGACACAATTCAATACACATCAGCCACCATATGCCATGGGAAGAACGCCTGGATGGAATCATTTTCCGCTTCAGAGGTAACAAGGAAAGTTAACTTCACAAGTTAAGACGAAACTGTCTCAGGTAGGAAAGGTGGAAGGAGCCTTTCTCAGAGTAAAAATGTGAAATCAGGCAGAGGACAGCAGGAAGGGAAGTGTCAGGCAGATAACCAGGTGGCCCCGCCAGCAGGTAAGTCACACAAAGTACCCAAATAATTGATAGGAATCATATCTGTTGTTTCCATAGTGTTGGGAATCACATCTGTTGTTCCCATAGTGTTGGGAACAGTTGGTCTTACAGATGTGGGAATTTCTATTCAGAGTATTCAGTGAGAAACCTGGAATTGCAGGGGGCCAAGTGTTGCTTAGTTCTCTGGAGATATTCTAAGGATATCAAAAGCTCAGCTGCTCACTGTCCAAGAAGCACATTCAAGTGCTGGGTAATGAGAGACTTATAGTAAAAATGAAAAGCTAGCTATAGAGCCAGAGTTCTATATATTCCTTGAGGTAAAAAATAATGCCTGTTGTGACGCCTTGCAGTCTACTAAATCAGTTGCCGTCGAGTCAATGCTGAGTCATGGAGCCTACATGTGTGTCAGAGTAGAACTTCCTGCCATAGGTTTTCAATGGCCGATGTTTTTCTTTAGTAGATCTTCAGAGCTTTCTTCGGAGGAACCTTTGGATGGACTCAAATTTTCAATCTTTCAGTTGGCAGCCAAACATGTTAGCCATTTGCATTACTCAGGGTCTTGTTGTAGCATACTGTTGTTAAGTGCTTTCGAGTTGGTTCTGATCCATAGCGACCCTGTATAGGGTTTCCTAGGAGTGGCTGGTGAGCTTGAACCGCTGACCTTGCAGTTCAAATGGCTTTGCAGTCTGGTGCATTGATCCCACAGCGCCACACCAGGACTCCTATAACAATGACTCCAGTTCCTGTTGAATAATGTAGTATGTTTTACAACTCTTGGTCTCATTTGGGTAGACTGAAAAGAATTACTACAAAAAATTCCTTAAATCTCAGTGGAAGCATACACATCAGGTACTAATTATCTGGAAAGCTCTGAATCCTTCTTAAGATAAAACCCACAGCAACATATCCTTTCTAATGAACAGATATTAAAATCCTGGGCACATGGACTGGTAATGTGTTACATGACATGGGGGTGTGTGAAGGGTTTATGGTGCTGTCAGTTGATCAGTGTCACATTTCATCTGTCATTCACCTTTAGGCAAGAGTTCTTTGACAGGTAGGTGCTGGTTCCAGATGAGACTGTGTGTGTTAAACAACCAAGAGGACAGGGAACAACACTTGGTTACAGTCACTGAACAAGTCTGTTGGGCAAAAGATGATGGGGGTGAGGGTGCTGGCTGGAACCATGTTTGTGTTAGGATGGAGAGGATCATGTAAGTTGTAAATGTCATGTTGAGGTCAGTAGGATTTTAAATTAGGAACAGTTCAACTTCTTACATTAACCCTTTATTTTATCCTGTGTATTGCTTAAAGGTGAGTGAGCTTCTTATTGTTTAGTGCTGATTCTGGTGTACCTAACAATGGCCTGTCTGGCACGATGGACTCCCAGCTCTCAGAAGTTTCTATTTTATCTTCTCATTCATACCGTACTTAGCAGCACATCACCTCTATGTAGATCCACGCTAGAAAACCAAATATTTTGAAAACCAGCCACCAAATGCAGAACCTAAAATGACTCTGGTTACAGATATCTGGGTGCAGTCTTGCTTGGTGCTTTTACTTGAAGGTACTTCCATTGATGAGTTATGAGATATTCATCTCCTGAGTACACAGGACACAATGCCCAGCACCAGAGCTTCACTTTACAAATCATTTTACCATTAGCCTGAGCAGCTCTCACACATCAACAACCAGTGCAAGTGCATTTGCTTTATTTTAAGGTAGAATATTTATTTTGGATAATGGATTATTAAATAGATATGTATCATTTATCTCCACAAGCTGTTTTATTGAGAATGATTTATAGCACATCAACAGTCATTGCAAATGCATTTGCTCTCTTTGAGGGCTGCTCATTTTATTATGAATGGCTTACTGAGCAGAGGAAAGCCAATGGCAGGGAACCTGCTTTCTCAGGCTGTGATATTCTATGAGGGTTGCCTTATAAATATTTTGTAAATGATTTATAAACCTCTCTCTGGCAAAAAAGCCTAACACTCAATTCATGTCCTGATTCTAGGTGGTCATTCTAGGAAAGGGGGCACCCAAGAAAAGAACTCTGAAATCTACCCACCTTCATATTAGATGCATCCTGTCACAATTGTATCAAGGAGACTTTAGCATAAATTAGAATATTTATTATAATTAGGGTGACATTAGTAAAGTTTCCTAATAGAATTTGAAGAAAAGGACATTTCTCGCTGAGCATGAACATTTCTGCCATTATTATCTGAAGAAGCAGCAATCTCTGTATTACAAATAGTTCACTGTGTGTGAGACAGAAATGAATATGAAATGTACCCTGGATGGCAATTATTTGGATTTAAAAAAAAAATCTGGACTGTTAAGTATGTCTTTAACACCCACATGTACATCTACATGAAAAAGATGGATACTTGGCTACTGGGCACTACTGTCAGATTTTTAATTTCAGAAAGTGTAAACACTGCCAAGTTTTGAAGGTCTGCATCAAGGATACTGACATAATTTTTAAAGCCACGCATAATGCCGCAGTACCTCCCCTGGACATCAAACCCGGGAGGTTGACACCAACACATCTCTCCCTTAATCTGTCTCGTGCATAACAATGTTGCCATAGAGCCTTTCTGAATATTTGCAACTGCATAGGCTGAAGGGGGTTTGCAGATGAGGTGCGGGGGTGATGTATTTTATTGCTGATCCGTTTTCACCTGTATTTAGTTCCACTGACATGGCAAACCCCACAGCCAATTGTCCTTATTATGGCCCCTGTGTATTTCTCCCCTGCGCGCTTACATGGGGGAAGATGTGAGAGCTTGGAGCATACTTAACTGCCAAGCTGAATGGCTCTGTAATGTAGCTTCAGTGTGGCATAAATTAAGCTGTCATTTTTTTGGCAGCAAGTGCAGAGAGGCGATTTTCCTGTACTGTAACATTTGAAACAACAATTTTCTGGCTCCAGGACTGACTGACAGTTCTGTGTGATACATTCTCAACGTGTGTGCTTAGGGGCTGCAGCTGGAAACTGCCTTCAGGGCAAGGTATTGTCTCTATTAGCAAATCCTGGCTGCAGGCGTCTGAATGTAGACATCTCATGACTCCTTCCGCTTCCATTCATCCCAAGGAGGCCACCACCAGGCCAGCAAAAATGACATTGGAGGTTTATCAGCCCAAGCAAGGGTTTAAGCCATGATTCTCAGGTGCAAAATGGCTTTTTATCATGAAAATCAGATTGTGTGTTCTTGTTATCCATTTGTTGCCCTTAACTGTGCAAAGCTGTTCACGAACAGGGAGGTTTCCAGAAGCTGGGCTGAGGTTTTCTTGGCAGGAAACACTGGTGGATGCACTGAGGAGCTTCCAGGTGTGAAGCAGTCAGGGAGGAGGAGTGCTAACTACCGCTCTGCTTCCAATCTGCAAGTTAGCTCCCATGGAAAAGCAGGACGTTGATGGAGGTAATGAGGGGTATCGGCAGGAGGGTTTCCGGAGGGACCACAGCAAACTGCGCTTTTTGTAAACGCCCTCTACATCTCCCTCCCCCCATAGATGACTAAAAAGCAATATGGGCACTCCTCACCAACTCTCTTGAATACACATAAAGGGCAGAAAAGGTTACCTTGAAAGCAGTCAAAATAATAAAACTAATCACATCAGTCAGCATGCAGCAGGGAGAAGTAAGCTATGTTAACCCTGCATCGAGGGTTGTCCCTGGTGTACTGGAGGATGACGTTGCTCTCCGGATCAAGGCCAAAGCTTTATCAGTTCACAGTCAGGTGAGGGTGTACCTAAACCAGCCCTAGAAGGGGTGTTGGTCATTTTGGAGAGCTCTTCTAAGATGAATGAGTTACTTCATTGAATTTAACTAATAAAGCTCTTTTGTCAACTAATTTGTTCACAGCCAGGAGGTTCTTTCTAATATAAAAGTTACCAAGTCCTTTTCTTTGTTGTTAGCTGTAAGACAGACAACCCCATGCATAACAGAATGAAAGGCTGCAGGCTCCTGCCCCATCCCCATGATGGGTTATAGACTGGATTGTTTTCATCCGCTGATGTTCAGAAACAGAACACCAGGCCTTTTTTATTGTCTGTCTTAGTCTGGAAGCTTCACTGAAGCCTGTTCAGCATCACAGCACCATGCAGACGCCACTGACAGACACTGAACGTAAGACTCACTGGTTAGGAATTGAACTTGGGTCTTCCTCATAGAAGGTGAGAATTCTACCACTGAATAACTTATCTGCTTTCTCTATTAGTTTTCTTTTATTCTGTTTGGTGCTGTCACCAGAGAAAATAAAGAACACGGCATAAGCATTTCTCATAAAATAACATCTTAAAGGCTGTCTGTTTTCAGGTGCAAATATCTTGGTTTCTATAATGTTTCACAGTTGTTTTGCAAATCATTTCTTTATTTGTCCAATCTGTCCTAGGAGCACAAAGATAAATTACAGGTGAAATTCTAGTCTTTCCTTCCTGATCCAAGGCACGCTTCCTTCACCAGCCTCATTTCCACTCTCCAGCTCACACCTGTGCTGTGGGTCAGGCCTTCCTCCTTACTGAGCTAAAGCCTATCCCGTTTTCTCTTACTCTCCTATGGTTGTTCAGGTTGCTCTATCGATGACATCACCACTACACCTCCTTTCTCTCCTGATTAGCTTAACCAGACAGAAAGCTTTCCTTGATCAAATCCTGCAGCATAGTCAGGGTTAGACATTTCTGCTCTCTGTTACTTGAGGACTCTGTGCACATATCTCTTCCATATTTTAATTGTCTTTCATTTGCCTACCATATACAGGGTCACCATGAGTAGAAACCAACTCCACGGTACTTAACAACAACAACAACAACAACAACAACCAAGGAGTCCTGGTGTGGCACTGTGGGTAAATGTGCTGGACTGCAAAGTCGGTTTGAACTGCAAGATCGGCAGTTCAAGCTCACCAGCCGCTTTTCAGAAACCCTATACAGGGTTGTTATGGGTCAAAACTGACTGGACAGTGCTTAACAACAACAACAAGCTATGAAAGGCACTTGATACAACAAGAAGACACTTGTGGTGCTACAGGATAACCACTGGATTGCTTACTGCAAGGTTGGCGGTTTAAACACACCAGCTACTCCTTGGAAACCCTATACAGAGTCACTATGAGTCAGAACCAACAAGCTACACCTTGTTTTTGCAGTTAAGTACCATCGGGTCAGTTGCAACCCTATATAGTGTTTCCATGGAACAGTTGGTGAGTTTAAACCTCTGATCTTCCAATTAGTAGTCCCTGCTTACTCTACATTGCCACACTTTATTGTTGTTGTGAAGTGCCGTCGAGTTGGTTCCGACCCATAACGACCCTGTATAGAGTTTCCGAGCAGCTGGTGAGCTTGAACTGCTGACCTTGCAGTCCAAACTGCTTTGCAGTCTGGCGCATTAACCCACAGTGCCACACCAGGACTCCTGCCACACCTTAAGCCTCTTATAATAAGAATTGTTTTGCTCTGCATTCCTGCTACAATTCTTGGAAATTATTATATATTTAGTAAATATTTAAGTAAGTAGATAAATACATTTATTACTATGATCCTCAAGATAAACCCACAAATCATAAATCTCCAAAAATAAAATCAACAAAAAAACTCAGATAATGGAAAAGAACCATATAGGTCAGTTGTGTTATACTTCTTTTATGACAGTGTAACAAAATCCATTTTTTTCCCATTGCGTGTGTTCCTACAATGTGTTCCATGTTCAGCCCACTGCCAACAAGCGTCTAAATGTTTTCCTGCTGTGCATAAGATTCCACCATTCTCTCGAGCTCATTTCTGTAATTTGCTGAGCTATGATCATCCATATTGGATTTTCATTCTATTTAATCTAAGTTACATTACCAGCTTGTCAAAACCATTTAAAATTCTCAGGCAAGATTGGAAGATTCTGTTTTTCCTTAGCCCGTGACAGGATAAGGAAAGCATAATATGTAAGAAAAGAAGATTCAAAATGAGCATTGGTAAACAATCCTTGGACTCTGAGGTCAGCCTGTGGCACTACAGTATCTTGAAAACAGGCATGAGGGAGAGGACAGAGATTAGAGATCTATGTTCTGATCTTAGGTTCAACATTTATTATCTCCGTGTGACTTTTAGTAGGACACATAAACATACATGAGTCCAATAATGCTGACATCATACACAAAATTTTTGTTGTATTAGTGTTGTGGAGTCCTGATATGGTGCTGTGGGTTAATGTGCTGGGCTGCAAGGTTGGTTTGAACCTCAAGGTCAGCAGTTCAAGCTCACTAGTCGCTCCTCAGAAACCCTCTACAGAGTTGCTATGAGTTGGAACCAACTCGATGGCACTTAACAACAGCAACAATTAGTGTTGTGAAGATGCATGTAAAAAAGTCTTGGCAGTTAGGAAGAGTTAAATGATGGTATTCTTACTATTGAACTTTGAACAACTACAGATGTACAGCCCAATAGGAAAATGATTTCTCCTATTTGCTCACCTTCTTTATCTTCTCCACTTGATGACCATCCCCCAAATATTTATTAATTACATATCAGAGTCCCAGGATGGTACAAATGTCTGCTAACTGAAAGGTTGGAGTTTTCAGTCCTTCCAGAGGTGACTCAAAAGAAATGCATGATGATCTCCTTGCAAACTCTCAGACACTGAAAACCGAATGGAGCACAGTTCTACCCTGACATATACTGGGCCCCGGGAGTCAGAATCCACTCATGACTATTTGGTTAGCAATCAAGTACAAAGTCACTTACAGTGTGCTTCACTGGTGCTATCTTGTTCTGCTCTCCTTCTCTTAGGCTTTTTGAAATGTAGAAACCACCCTGACTTTGATCTTTACCTTAACTGCCAAAACCCAAAAAACCAAACCCAGTGCAATTGAGTTGATTCCAATTCACAACGACCTTATATAGGATTTCTGAAAGAGCAAATCTTTACAGGGCCTGTCTTAGCTCTCTCCTGCAGAGCAACTGGTAAATTTGAACCACTGACCTTGTGGTTAGCAGTTCAATGAATCTCATAGTAGAAGTCCTCTAAAGTGGTCCACATACCAGTATCACCAAGGAACTTCTTAGAAGTAGAATTTCAGTCTGCATTCCAGCATACTAAATCAGAATCTGTAGTTAACAAGATTCTCTGGTGATTCATGGACACACTAAATTGTGAAGCATGCACCTAAATGCTCACTCTAATCTTTTCCAGCTCTGGTGTTGTATGATTCTGTCTATTTTATCTCCTACTCTCTTAGTCCACTAACTTCTCCAACAGGTTTATTCTGCAGAAGTCATCCAGGATTCTTTACTTGCCATCCAATATCACACATTCTCTTATCAACTGTGATGCTTAAGTCCTTTCCATTAAATAAATGTGACCTCTAATGGTTTTTGCATCTGTGTGGTTCTGAACGTACGTAGTTAGATGTTATCTCCTTCACCCATAACGTGGTACACAGGTCTTCAGTGACATGAAACTACCATATTTCTTGAATCTGGAAAGAGTTAGATGAAGTCTGCTTTTCTTTCACTTACTTTCAGATATTTTGACACATTCTCATCCCATTATTATTTGCAAACTAAGTAAAATCAGTTTAAGATCATGAAAGGTGTGCCTCAGGGTTGTATCCTTTCACCATTTTTGTATGCTGGGAAAATAGTCTGAGATGTTAGACTTTAGAAAGAAAAACACAGCTTCATTATTAGAGGAGGACTCATTAACAATCTGAGATATGTAGACGACACAACCTTTCTTGCCAAAAGCAAAGTGTTGAAGCACTTACTGATGAAGATCAAAGACTATAACCTTCAATATGAGTTACACCTCAAAATACAGAAAACAAAAACTGCTACAACTGGATCAATAAGCGACCTCATGACAAATGCAGAATATACTGGAGTTGTAAAGGAATTCATTTTACTTGGATCTGCAATCAAAACCCATGGAAACAGCAGTCAAGAAATCAAACACATTGAGTGAATGTGCTACAAAAACCTCCTTAAAATGCTTAACAGGAAAATGTCAACTTGTGGACTAACCCATGGTCTTTTCCAATTGTCTCATATGCATGTGAATCTGGACAATGAATAAAGAATCAATGCCTTTGAATTTTGGCATTAGTGAAGACTATTGAATATACTATGGACTGTCAAAAGAACCATTCAAATAGGTCTTGGAAGTACATCTGAATGCTTCTTAGAAGCAAGGATGGCAAAATTCCCTGTTATGTCCTTTGGACATGTTGTCAGGAGGCAACAATCTCTGGAGAAGAGCATCATGCTTGGTAGAGTAGAGGGTCAGCAAAAAAAGAGGAAGACCCTCAATGAGATGGAGTGACACAGTGGCTGCCGCAATGGGCTCAAATACAGCAACAACTGTGAGGATGGCACAGATTTTACTCTGTTGTATATTGTTGCTGTTGTTAAGTGCTGTTGAGTCAGTTCCGACTCATAGCAACCCTCTCTAGGGTTTCCAAGGAGTAGTTGGTGGGTTTGAACTATCAATTCTGTGGTTCTCGGTTGTTGTTGTTTTTATGTGCCGTTGAGTTGGTCCCAACCCATAGTGACCCTGCATAAGGCTACCAAGGAGCAGCTGGTGAGCTTGAATCACTAACCTTGCGGTCCAGCACTTTAACTCACAGTGCTACACTCACAGTAGGGTGTGCTATTAATGAATTGGAGCCAACTGGACAGCACCTGACAACAACAACTGAATTACTGCAATTCTATACTAATTGGTCAGCAAACTTTCTTTCAGTTTCACTGTATTCAAATTACTACTGCCAGTCAGTCAGTCCCACCTGTTCAAATGCTTCCTGAAATTACCTCTTCTAAAGATACTGGCTTTCTTTCAGATTATAGATTTCCATTCAGACCAATGAAAGATGCATGCTTTCAAGAAATGATGTCTTCCTCTTTCTCTGTTTGCACTGAAGACCCCATGTCTCCGGAGCTTCAAGTAAAGGAGCAGAATCAAATGAAGTCTAGGGAGTATCTTCCCTTCCCACTTGCTTTAAAGCAAACTCAGAAGATATGGCAGTTTGGTGACTGTGTTATTCACAGATTTCCAGGCTGCATTAGGGCGGTTTTATGAACTAACTTCATGCGTTTATTATTTCTACTCTGGGTCGCGTCATTATAATTAAGTACCTATCACAATTTCCATTACACACTCCTGTTTGAAGGGACCTAAAACACAGCCATAAAATTTACTTTTGACTGAAACTTGGCATACTTGGAATAAAGCCTAATCACTACTTTTCATAGAATGTATAAAATTATATTATGCTTCCCAAACACTGTTTACTCATAATATTTTTATGTTCAGAAGAACAAAGATGCAACGTCTCCACCCCAAAATGTCCATCTTTTGCTTTTCTCAATGAAAAATATGGATATAATAAACTTGAACAAAAATATGCTATACGAAATAAGAAGTTTCATAAGGCTGATTTATAAACTGAATGCTATCTTTTCAAGCATTAGCAATAATGATTGCATTAACTGTTATAAGTTATATGTTCATGTAATGGCATATAAATAGTCTAAAGAATAATATAATGCAACACATTTGAGGCCATTATGTCCACTGGTCTACCATATTTATGGGTTTTGTTCAGTTTTGCATTGGGAAGGAGAGAGAGAGAAAATGAAGATGTCATTTTTGTGGCTGAATTTTCAGATATATATCATCGAGATATGTGAAAACTAAAAACTAAAAACCACTCAGACCCCATAGGTCCTTGTTTCCTAGTATTTCTGTAACACAAATCGATGGTTTTAAAGAACACAAATTTGTTTTATCAACATTAAGGAGGTGAAAAGTCTGACCTCAGGGCTCTAGGGAAGGTTCTCTCTGTTGCCTCTGAGGGAAGAACCTTGTCGGAGAGCTTCACATGCCATCTATGTTCCCCTGTTTTTGCTGTCTAGTCTTCGTGTCTATGCTGCTCCTATAATTTAGCAGGGATTATATTTAGGATACATGCTACAATGATACAGCCTCGTTCATATAACAAAAATACTATATTCTCAAATGGGAAAGGATCCACAGGAATAGAGTTTAGAATTCCAACACATACTTTGGGGGAACGCAATTCAATCAACAAGACTATATATGACCAGAAGTACCCCTCTGGATAAAAATACTTTTAGAAATTAAAAATATAGAACAAAAGAGTCCAGAGCAAGTTTATTATATTTAAACATTTGTTGTTAGGTACCGTAGAGTCAGTTCTGACTGCAATTTAGATAGCGTCATGGTGTGCTGCTGAGTCGGTTCCAACTCATAGCGAATCTGTGTAGGATTTCTGAGGCTGTAAATCTTTACAGGAAGTCTTATTTTTCTCCCATGGAGTGACTGGTAGATTTGAACTGCTGACCTTTCAGTTAGTAGCCCACTACGCTACCAAGGCTCCTTATAGATAGGGTCACCTGTGCAAAGTCTTAAAGGTGATAAGTTCCACAGCTGAGATTCAGACCCAGGCAGTCTGGTTCCAGAGTTCATCATCTTAACCCTTTTTCAATGCCATCATCAAGTCAACTCCAACTTATAGCAACTCTGTATAGGGTTTCCAAGGAGCAGCTGGTGGGTTTGAACTATCAGCCTTGATCAGTCCTCAAGGTGATTCTGATTCATAGCAACCCTGTGTACAACAGAAGAAACCATATCCCTGTCCTGTGCCAGCCTCAAAATCTTTGCCAGATTGGAAACCACTGTGGCCACTGTGTCAATCTAACTCCTTCCGGGTATTCCTCTACTTTACAAAACATGATGTCCTTTTCCAGGGACTAGACCCTCCTGATAACTTGTCCAAAGTATATGAGACCAAATTTTGCTATCCTCACTTCTAAGGAGTGTTCAACAATACTTCTTCCAACATAAATTTGTTTGTTCTTCTGGCATTTCAAGGCATCATTTCTTATTCTGTCTTCCTTACTTATTGTCTGGCTTTCCCATAAATACGAGGCAATTGAAAATACCATTGCCTTTGTCAGATACACTTTACTCCTAAAAGGGACATTTTTACTTTTGAACACTTTAAAGAAGTCTTTTGCAACATATTTTCCCAATGCAACATGTCCTTTGATTTCTTGACTGCTGCTTCCCTGAGCATTTTTGTGGATTCAAGCTAAATGAAATCTTTGATAACTGCAATCTTTTCTACATTTATCATGATGTTGCTTTGTCCAGTTGTGAGGATTTTGTTTTCTTAATGTTGAGAGTACTCCATATTGAAGGCTATGGTCTTTGATTTCATCAGTAAGTGAGTGCTTCAAGTCCTGTTTGCTTTCAGCAAACAAAGTTGTGACATCCGTAGATGACAAATTGCTAATGAGTCTTCATCTAATCTTGATGCTGAATTCTTCTTTAGCATAGTCCACTTTTTCAAGTTATTTGCTCACCCTACAGATTGAATAAGTTTGGTGAAAAGAGGCAACACTGGTCCACACATTTCCTGATTTTCAATCATGCAATATTCCCTTGTTCTGTTTGAAGGACTGTCTCTTGGTCTATGTGCACTTTCTGCATGAGTAATTAAGTGTTCTAGAATTCCCATTCTTCCCAGTGTTATCTGTAAGTTGGTATGATTCACAGAAATGAATCCTTTTGCATAGTCAATATTCTCTACTTCCAGCCAAGATCCATCTGACATCAGCATCTATATTCATGTCCTTTTCCAAATCTGACTTGAATTTCTGGCTGTTCACTGCCTGTGTACTGCTGCAACTATTTTTAGTTATCTTCAGCAAAATTTTACTTGTGCCTGATACTAATGATATTGTTTGATAATTTCTACATTCTGTTGGATTACCTGCCATTGGGAAGGGTTGAGGCTTCATTTTTTTCACCAGTTATTTTACCTTCAGAAGTGCCAAATTTGTTCCTCCTAAAACTGCAACCTTTTAGAAGCTATTAATGTCTTTCAGGAGTCCTGGTGTGGCATTGTGGGTTAATGCGCTGGACCACAAAGTCGATTTAAACCACAGGGTTGGTGGTTTAAGCTCATCAGCTGTTCCTTGGCAACCCTATACAATGAGACAGAACCGACTCAATGGCACTTAACAACAACGTCTTTCAGAGTTATAAAAGAAAATGTTTAGAGAAAGTTAATTATCTAAAAAGTTCTGCACTATTTTTATTTCTCAATGATTAATGCTTCAAATATTCTGTTATCTTCATTGATAAACTTATTTTAGTTGGTTACGAATCGGGCTGCAAACCTTAAGGTCAGCGGTTCGAAACTACCAGCTGCTCTGCGGGAGAAAGATGAGGCTTTCTACTCCTGTAAAGATTTACACCCTCGGAAACCCTATACAGGGTCGCTATGGGTCAGAACCGACTCGATGGCACATAACAACAACAACAACAACAATTCTGAATTAAGTAACATAGTTCTAGAGGTGCATTCACAAAAAACAGTGAATGCTGATTTGCACATCATTTTAATATAGTTTGCTCTGGTTGATTTAATACTAAGTACAGAATTCTTTGTTGGTTGGGAAGATGTTGAAAGCATTTTTTTTTCTAACTGGTATGAAATTCTGGGCTTCACATTCATGTGAAACCATGGCCTTTAGCTCTCATACATGTTTTAAGTGAACTGTGTGGCATCTGATTCCACTCAAGCCTCCAGAGAAGGCCTATTAGTTTCTACCTATTAGGCCTAGAAACTTAATCCCTGTAACCATCTCTTTTACCCTAGAGAGCATTCCTAATCTTTGCTCACTTGTGGAAGAAGAAGAGCAAGGGGAATGAATGTACCAGTTCCTGACAAAACACTTGTTGGGTGCCATTGAGTTGATTTCAACTCTAGCAACCCTGTAAAGTTTTCCAACAGCTAATAGGTTTGAACAGCCAATCTTGTGGGTAGCAGTTCAGTGCTATCCTACAGTGCCACACCAGGGATCAACAAAATACTATCGTTGTTGTTGTTAGGTGCCACCTAGTTGGTACTGACTCATAGCTACCCTATGCACTACAGAATGGAGCATTGCCTGGTCCTGGGCTAACCTCACAATCATTGCTATATTTGAGCCCTTCACTGCTGCCACTGTACTAATCCATCTCGTTGGGGGGGTCTTCCTCTTTTTCTCCGACCCTCTATTTTACCAAACATGATATCCTCCTCCAGGGACTGATCCCTCCAGACAATAGACCCAAAGTATGAGAGACGAAGTCTGCCCTCCAGGGAGCATTCTGGCTGTACTTCTTCCAACACAGATTGGTTTGTTCTTTTGGCAATCCATGGTACTTTTAATATTCTCCTCCGATACCATAACTCAAATGCATCAATTCTTCTACAGCCTTCTTTATTCCATGTACAACTTTTGCATGAATATGAGGTTATTGAAAATACCATTGCTTAGGTCAGGTGCACCTTAGTCCTCAAGCTGACATCTTTGCTCTTCAACACTTTAAAGAGGTCTTGTGCAGCAGATTTGCCTAATGCAATATGTCATTTGATTTAACTGCTGCTTCCATGAGTGTTAAAGGATGATCTGAGGAAAATGAAGTCTTTAACAATTCAATCATTTCTCCATTGATATGGATTTTGATTATTGTTTACTGGTGAGGATTTTTGTTTTCTATACGTTGAGCCTTCCATACTGAAGGCTGTGGTCTTTGATCTTCATCAGTATTTTAAGTCCTCTTCACTTTCAGCAAGCAAGGTGTATCATCTGCATATCACAGATTGTCTTCTTCTAATCCTAATGCTACATTTGTCTTCATATAATCCAGCTTCTCAGATTATTAGCTCAGCATAAAGATTGAAGCCCTGGTGCACACCTTTTCTAATTTTAAACTATTCAGTGTTTCCTTGTTCTGTTCAAATGACTGCCTCTTGGTCTATGTACAGGTTCCTCATAAATACCATTAAGTGTTCTGGAATACTATTCTCTGTAATGCTGTCCATAGTTTGTCATGATCCACATAATCGAAATCCTTTGCATACTCAATAAAGCACAGATAAACATCTTTCTGGTATCTCCGTTTTCAGTCAAGATCCATCTGATATCAGCAATGATGTCCCTCATTTCACGTCCTCTTCTGAATCTAACTTGAGCCTCTGGATGTTCTCTGTCAGTATATGGCTGCAGCCATTAAAAAATTATCTTTAGCAAAATTCTGCTGGCATGGAATATTGATGATATTATCCAATGATTTCTGCATTCCGTTGGGTCACATCTCTTTAGAATGGGCACAAATACGTATCTCTTCCAGTCAGTTGGCCAAGTAGTTAGTTGTCTTCCAGATTTCTTGGCATAGATGAGTGAGTGCCTCCAATGCCTCATCAATTCATTGAAAGATTTCAATTTGTATTCCATCAATTCCCAAAGCCTTGTTCTTTGACAATACCTTGCTTGCACCTTAGAATTCTTTCTTCAGTATCATTGCCTCTTGAGCACATGCTAACTCACAAAACGATTGATCATCGACCATTTCTTTTTAGTACAGTGACTCTATGTATACCTTCCATCTTCTTCTGATGCTTTCTGCATTATTCAATATTTTGCCCATAAAATCCTTCACTACCACAAGTCAAGACTTGAGTTTTTTCTTCAGTTCCCTCAGCTTGACAAATGCTGAGCATGTTCTTCCCTTTTGATTTTCTAACTGCAGATCTATGCACATTTCATGATAATATTTGACTTTGTGTTCTCAAGCTGCATTTTCAAATTTTCTTTTCAACTCTTTTACCTCCTCATTTTTTTTTTCCATTTGCTTTAGCATCTTTACACTGGAAAGCAAGTTTCAGAGTCTATTCTGACATCCATTTTGGTCTTCTTCTTTCTTGCCTTCTTAATGACCTTTTGCTATCTTCCTATATGATGTTCTTGATCTCATCCCACAAGACTTTCAGTCTTCGATTTTTTGTCTAATGCATCAAATCTGTTTTTGAGATGATCTCTAAATTCAGGTGGAATATGTTCAAGGTAATATTTTGGCTCTCGTGGATTTGCTTTCATTTTCTTCAACTTTAGCCTGAACATATAAACAATTGATGGTCTGTTCCACAGTCTTATCTTGCCCTTGTTTTGGCTTATGATATGGAGCTTTTACACCATCTCTTTCCACAGATTAGTCTATTTGATTTCGGTGTACTCCATCTGATGAGGTCCATGTGTATAGTTATCCTTTATATTGTTTTAAAAGGTATTTGCAATGAAGAAGCCAAACTCTGTCATGTAATGTCCAACATCGTTTTTATCACCAAGGCCATATTTTCTAACAACAGATCCTTCCTTCCTCTTTGTTTCTAACCTTTGCATTCCAATCACCAGTAATTATTACTATATCTTGATTGTGTATTTATTTGATAAATTTCAACAAAAGAAGTTGATAGAATTCTTCAATTTCATCTTCACTGGTTTTCGTGGTTGGTGCACAAATTTTAATAATAGTGGTATTAACTGATCTTCCTTGTAGGTGTATGAGTATTATCCTATCACAGACAGCATTGTACTTCAAGACAGATCTTGATGTTATTTTTGATGAAGAATACGACACCATTCCTCCTAAATTTTTCACTTCTGGCATAGTAATCCATGTGATTGTCAGATTCAAAATGGCCAACACCAGTCCATTCAGCTCACTAATCCTAGGATATCAATGTTTATGCGTTCCATTTCATTTTTGACAATTTCTGATTTTCCTAGATTTATACTTTGTGTATTCCATGTTCTAATTTTTAATGGATGTTTACAGCTGTTTCTCTTTAATTTGAGTTGCGCCCCATCAACAAATGAAATCACTAGTCATCATGATCAACTGTAGTTTGAGGAGGCAGCCCGTCATTAGTATTTTAAATGCCTTTCAACCCAAGGGGCTCATCTTCTGGCATGATATCTGATACATGTCTGGTGCTCTTCATTATGTTTCAATATTCAATATACTGTTACTGATAGTGTTCTACTGCTATTCATAATGTTTTCAGTGACTAAATATTCATAAGTAGTCCATCTCTCCTTATTCCTTGCCTGTCTTTGTCTGGAAGTTTGGCTGAAACCTGTCCACTGTGGGTCACCCTGCTAGTATTTGAAATGTCAGTTTGTCAGTGTGTAGCTTGCATGTTACAACAAAACACTAGACCATAGTGAATGGTACAGGTGCCAGTGTGTAGTGCTAAGGCTTTGTCATGTTCACTGTGTTTATAGAATAATGGACTAGGCATTGGGTTACAAGTATTATCAGATTATAAAATGGATGAGTTTCAAAAAAATTACTTTTATTTGTCTTAGTCCCCCAAATACCACCTTCACAACCTTACATATGTTTCACTGGAAATAATATCAAATAAGTAGCAGTGAATTATATCTCCATGAGCCCTTGTACCCCAACTGCATCAGAGAAGTACCCACTTCTCCTGAAGGGTACTCAAGGCTCTGGAGGGAGGGAGGTAACAATTATCCTGGTTGTTCTCCTGAAGTCTGAATTTTGAGCCATATACAGTGATAGAGATTTGGATAATGGAATATTTACAGATAAATTAATAACCATGACAGAATACATCCACTTCTATACACACACACACTATATATATATATATAAAAGACATTTCTATGCTTTGCTGTGTGTTTTCAAATTCTATATGTGACCCAGTGGAATTCAATGACTTTTTCAGACCATAATGGAGCCATTAGATTATTTTTACCTGCCTTTGGCCAAATGAATCCCTAACTAGCTAAAAAGGACTGAAAATTGACCTGACTGCATATGGGGTTCCCTGTACTTGAAAGTCCTTGATTCCATTTGCACATTATACATGACTCTTATTCCCTTTGCCCTTGCAATACTGTTATTTGTACATGGATATAATTCCTGTTACTATACTATGACATCTAGGATCTAGGCATGGTATTTTACATAAAATATTCATTGCTCAGTAAGCATTTACTGGAGGAGAGGAAGAAGAAAAAGCTAGGAGTCAGGAATGTAGGTTGACTCCTCCTACTTTCTTCATGCATTCCCACAGAAGTCACTTGATAACATGGGAAATACCAATTTGGGCTGCAGGGCCCAGCACTCCTGGCCTTTCTGTCTCTGGCTTCATAGGTCCCCAGGATGTTGATTTCACTACTCAATCTGATGGACTGTTGTACTGACAGGGTTGAGGGCCTTCTCCCACATGGGTTCTGAAGTATCTCTCTATGAGAGATTGTGCTGCTGGATGAAACTGGTCAAGACTATGAGGCTAGTTTGCCTGCTACCATACTTCCATTGTCCTTGCTCACTCTTTTCTAATAAAGTTGTTATTTGTTGTAATGACCAGGAAACCTGAATTTCAAGCCTGTTACCTCCTACCTGGTAACCGCAGGACCTTGGCCCTCAGGCTGTTTGTGTATTTGCTGCCAGTCAAGTATCTCTGGGTCTGTCTTTCATGTGCTTGTGACTGAGACTGTCAGTCCTCCTGGAACTTATTAACCCTCTTTGGAACTCACTCAGGCTCCTCCCTGGACACAGTTTGATACTCTGAAGGAAGCAGTCATTGCCCTAAACAAAGTACCTGCAGATTCCAGAGCATGGCCTTCTTCATGACTCTGAGTAAACTAAAATTGGTTAGACTGAGGTTCTGTCAAGTCAGAAGTTTGGAGACTGAGGCTTGACCAGAAGGTCAAGCTGGTTCAAAGCCTTTTTCTCTAATTATCTCATTGTATTGTCTTCATCTTTAATGTGGGCTTTATCACTGGGTCTCTGAATCCCACATAACCCCAGCAGTGGTGCCTGTTCTCCTTACCCTATTCCTTATTGTGGGGGAGCCAGCTGTTGCTGGGGAAACTCAATGCAAGTTTTATTTTATGGGATACGTTGTGATGGTTGCCTGGCAAAGATCAGCTAGTTCTACCCTCTTCCCGGCTCATTTTGTTTGGCAACGTTTCTGGATTTTTCACTCTGTCCTCCAGGAAATCTATTACAGAGTGCCCTGAGACGTGCTCCTGGATAGCACTTGTTCCATCCTGTTTGCATCCTTCACCTCCTTCCAAAGAGCTCTAAGAATGAGTTCTGGTATGAAGAAACTGCTCTCTGAACAAAATGGTAGCAGGGACAGAATGCCTGGCTGTTCTAACTACTGCCAGGGGCCTTTGAGACTTTTAGATGGCTTGTACTTCTCTCTGAAGCACATCGGCATTCCTGTCTACTTAGAAAATGGAAGGCTGTCATTATTGTTTGTGAAGACTGGCCCAAAGCAGTTCACTGAAGGTGCAACGGACTTGTTGAAGGCTGGCCAGATCTTCATTACATCTTTTTTGTCGCAGGGACCTTTTGTGAAACAGGGTTTTGTACTACAATATATAAGGGAGAATCACAGGTCTGCTACTTAGTATTAGGAAGAGACCTGCAAGGCTGGCTATACTTTGCTCACCTAAATTGTCCCCTTTGGTACCAGTCTACCTGGCATGTTTGGACAGGCACCAGGTTGTCCGTTTGCCAACTTCTCCTTTTGAGACCTGGCACACTGTCCTCTCTCCAAAGACCGTGCCAGCCAGTGTGCCCAGTTCTTGTTTATTCCTCAATGTGCTGAACATTCTTCTTCACTTACCTCATGGGTGAGTACACTGGGGCTTGGGGATCACAGAAGAAGTGTTGCTTCTGCAAATGTATGTTAGTGGGCCTGTCGTTATCGGCGAGGATCATGGCCACCTCACCGCCAGCCATCTCATGTTTCTCCATGAAAAGGTCACTCTTTTGGAAATTCTTTAACCAATATTGGGCAACTAAGGATCACTTTCTAGATACTGCTTCCCTTTCCTTGCATCTTCCTAGAGAGTAGAAGGAAAACTGACATTCTCAGTAAGTCCTAAAAGGCTGCATTTGTGTTCTCTCTTCTCTTGAGATGCTGACAAACACTCTCTGTGGAGACAGATTTAACAAGCAAATCAATTGGCTCTTATCCCTGGGGTAGTAGCTAATTCCAGCTACAGAAGTACCTTGACTCAGGATTCAAGTAATCCCCGAGGAATGCCACAACATATAGTTTAAACAACCTCTGGACCCTAAGTGGTTGTTTCCTCCGTGGTTCAGTTATCACTGAAACAAATTTCCCTAGAGCTTCAGCTCCAATCTGTTACTTTAAGCTTACTCCGTCCCAATGCACCACTCCCTGAGTCTCCTCCTCCATTTGTACAAAGTGATTTGAAACTTCCTAAAAGTTCTGGCATGGTGTAGTAGGGTAAACACTGGACTGTTAACCACAAAGTTGAAACCAACTAGATGGCACTTAGCACCAACAACAGGGACAATCCTGAATGCATTAATAACCCACACATCTCTTCATCAGTTATTGCTGCTGGAGCCATAGCTGTGCTGTGGCTCACTAATACCACTATCATTGCTATAAGAAACTCACCCAGGACTCCCCTCTCCTTTGTGAAGCCCAACCAGTGTTCTTCCACCATAGCCAGTGATGTTGCTGCTTCAGTCCTTCGTATAAGGTGCTGAAGGCAGCCTTGTCTCAATGGCACTAGAAAAACGAACTAGCTGGGGTTTTTGTGTGTTATGTTCTGTTATATGGGGGCTCACAACAGGGTAGTTCAGCACCCTGAAATGTTAGGGAGTCTGAGTGAGCTTCTTCCACCTTACCCACAACTTGTTTTTCTACTGAGTAATAATAATAATGGTTGGTTCCTGGTGGGCGCTGTAGGATAAGCACTGGACTGCTAACCACAAAGTTGTCAGTTCAAACCCACCAGCCACTCCTGGAAAGTCCTATATAGGGTCACTAGATGAGTGTGAACTGACTCCATGACACTTGACAGCAGCATTTATTGAGAAATTACAATATACACTTCAAAGTACTAACTCATTATTAATTTATTTCATTATCACAAGGATCCTATGAGGTGTTTCTATTACTACTACCCTCATTTTACAGATGAGATAACCGAGGCATAATGCAGTTGAGCCTAGCCAGAGGTTACAGAACTAGTTAGGAGCAAAGCTAGGATTTGAACCCAGGCAGACTATGGACTGTGTGTTCCTTAACTGCCATGCTATGCTACCTGAAGTGTGTATGAGCTGACTGGTTAGATCACAGAATGTTTCCATGAAAATCACTATGCTTCCTGCCAGAGCCCTGTGCTCCTCAGTGGGAACAAGCAGAGGTTGGGTCCCCATCATTTTATCCGGTTTATCTTTCTTTTGAGTTCTTTCATAAGTGCCTCAGTCTTCCTTTGCAATTTGGTTTATGCTTCCCTTTCCCAGCCTCCACCCTGCCTATTATATATGACATATCTATATTCTGGAACCTTGAAATGGTTGTGAATGCAGGACTTAACTTAAGAAAAAAAGTCTATTTTTCTTGAAATAAGTTAGTGAATACAAGTAGATAGGGGAGGAAAATGTGGCATGACTCCCAAACCAGATGTACCTTGGTCTCCACCCAGTCAACTAGGACCTCTCTCATAAAATTTTACATTATTTCATTAATATTCCCCAAGAGAAGAAGGTAAATCTTTAAAGTGAAGTTTCTAGTAAACAATTTTTTATCAGACTTATTTTTTTTTTTCCTTTTCTCCTATGAGGACGTTTCATTGGGGAAGGAAGTTAAAAGCAATCCAAATTGGCCAAAGCAGCCCTTATTTCCACTTTTGCACTCCTCTTCTCAAATAAGATAAAAAGATTCAAGAACTGTAAAGGAGCTGGGGTCACAACAGTCCAGTACAGCTGGTGGCACAAAACGGGGGTAAAAATGAAATGGTGCCTCTATTGTTTGCTTATTACTCACTTCAGGTAGAAAATACAAGAGCAAATAACATTCTTCTTAGCTTGTACTTACACACAGCATCCTTGCATAGCCTCTCCCCACCTCCACAGCCATGCCTACTACGGCTTCCATTTGCTTTTCCCGTTAGACAATTTTGATGCAAGCACATTAAATGCAGCCCATGTTATTCAAGCCATTATTTATTCTCACATTGAAACACTATAGGTCATCCACCACATGCTAAAGAGAGAAAGCCCATCAACAAATCGGCCCTGTCCATTCAGCTCAATTGACATTTTCATTATCTTTAACTGGGGTCTCTGCCTAGCAGTGTACACAAGGAAGGACATGGCAAATGCAACCATTGGCTACCGCCTGGCCTCATCTCTGTAATTGAGTGCTGTTTGACCAATGCTGAGGGGTTTGCTGGATGTGCTTCCCTCCTTTGTCAATGTTAATGCAATGCCAAGTAATAAAGATGCCCTTTGGCATACAACACTCTTAGCCTTTAATAATAAACACTTTCTGCATCTCAAATTGCTGCTATACATGAACAGGTTTTAGTCAACCCCTGAAGTGAACATGTACCTTCTCATTACAGGGCAGCAGTAGTGAGAGAGTAATTCCCTAAGCCATAGGGTTGGCAATCACCCATATTTTCTGCTATGAGTAAATAACTTCAATTGATTTAATCATAAAAGAATAACAGGAAAACTCCATTGATTACCAAATCCCTAATGTGAACATCAGCCTCTATTGACTAGGTCATGTGCAAGGAGGTTGTAGCCATTTGTATAAACTCAAGAAACATCAATACTTGATCGTTACTCCAACAAAAAAATGACAATTTGGCCCTATTTCAAAATGGATTGAAGTAATATTATGCAGGGTGATTGGGCAATCTAGGGTGATATAAGTGCTAATATGCTGCAGAGCTCATTAGGTTAAAAAGAATAAAATCCATAAATTCTGGTGAAGAGTTCTCCTGTTAATTGTAATAGATTGGTCACCTTCTAGAGTAACAGTGATAACACACTAGCCCTGCATTTCTATTAAAATAACCAAATGGGGTTGTTGAAAAGTCCTTCATTGCCTATGTAAATATAGTTGCTAAGAAGGCCTGTGTCCATAATCTTTTTATAAATGGAAAAACTGCAGTTTTTGTCTCAAACAACTTTTAAAATAGTGTGTGTTTCCCAGAAGTTCACTGGTCAATTAGGGTTTAGCAGGAAGGTCAAAAAT
>NW_006408524.1:32466208-32474729 GCF_000296735.1 Chrysochloris asiatica | reverse complement strand
TATATATATTATTGTTATTGTTAAGTGCCATCCTGTTGGATCCGACTCATAGCGATCTTGTATAGGGTTTCCAAGAAGCAGTTGGAGGGTTTGAACTGCCCACCTTGAAATTCAAACTGACCTCACAGTACAGTGCATTGTCCTGCAGTGACACACCAAGATTCCATGCATATAAACAAGGGCCATCAAACCAGGATACTTATAAGAACAAAAACCAAAACCAAGTCCACTGCAATCAAGTCAATTCCAATTCATTTAGTTGTTAGGTACCATCCAGTGGTTCTGACTCATAGTGACTCTATACACAGCTGAATAAAACACTGTCTGTCCTTCACCATCCTCACACTGTTGGTATGTTTAAGCCTATTGTTTCAGTCACTATGTCAGTCCATCTCACTGAGGGCTGTCCTCTTCTTCATTGACCCTCACTTTCCCAGCCAAGATCTCTTTCTCCTCCTGATAACATGACCAGAGTGTGTGAGAAAAAGCCTCACCATTCTCGATTCTAAGGAGCATTTTGGCTTCTTCCAAGACAGACTTGTTTGTTCTTCAGGCAGTCCGTGGTATTTTTAACATTCTTCACTAACACCATAATTCAAATGCATCAATTCTTCTTCTTCTTTACTTATTGTCCAGCTTTCACATGCATAGGAGGCAATTAAAAACACCATGGCTTGGGTCACACTTTGGTCTTCAAAGTGATATCTTTGATCTTTAATACATTAAAGAGATCTTTTGCAGCAGATTTGCCCAATACAGTATGTCACTTGATTTCTTGACGGCCACTTTCATGAACATTGATTGTAAATCCAAGTAACATGAAATCCTTGACAATTTCAATCTATAGGGTCTGATTCATACTGACTCTATATAGAATTCCTAAGACTATAAATATTTGCTAGTCTCATCTTTCTGGTGAAGAGTAGCTTGTGTGTTTGAATTGCCCCCCTTGCAGTTAACTATCTAATATCTACCCCACAGTCCACCAGGGTTCCTTTTTAAGAATGAAGAGAATCATTATCAATGGGAGGATATGGAGTCCTGCTATGGTCCTGTAGGATAAGAAAAGCACTGGACTGCTAACCTAAAATTTGGTGGTTCAAAGCCAATAGCTGCTTCTTGGAAACCCTATACAGGATCTCTATGAGTTGGAACTGACTCACTGGTACTAAACACAACAATAGGAGGCTGGGAGAACTGGTACAAAGCAGAACTGTTCCAGGAAAGCAGGGACATAGACCAATGTGGAGGCAGGGAGGTTAGGGTAAACATTGCCAAAAATTGTGTTGTGACTCAAAGCAATCCACCTGCTAGTTCTGAGTCTCCTCTCCTTCAACTGAGAAATGAGATCATCTATAAACTCAAAGAGCTCTTCCTACTATAAAAATATGGCTTTAACCAATTGATGTGAGAGTAATTTTAATCCTATTGCACTCATTCTTCATTTACTGTTTAGCTCATTATCTGACATTTCGAATTTATGACAACCTTTAAATTTTCTCAGGTGGTGTCTCCAAAGGTCCAGACCCCAAGAGAGGCTGTGTTTGGGCACAGGCACCCTCTGCAGGCCACCCCAAATGATATACTGGAGGCCCCAGTAGCCAATAGGCCACATGAGGAATGTTGGTTGGTTGCACATGAGACACCTTCTCTCATTGATATCTCGTTCTTGGCGTAGAAGGACGGTACCTTCTCCTGTGATGTCTCACTCTGGCCGGAGAAGGCACAGAGCAATCGTGAGACAATTTGAGGTCTTGGGCTAGTAGGGAAGGCTGGGCAAGGGTTCAAAGGTACAAGGGAGGTCGTGGGAAGAGAGGGAAAAGCATTGCATGGGGCTGCAGGGCTGGGGTAGATGGAGGATGAGTGGGATATGGGAAGATGAGGAAAGCATGGTGGGGAAGTGGGACCTGTTGCACCTCCTGAGACCACTAGGGGCTCTGATAGGAGGTGAATGACAGGGGAGGCAAGGGAACACCAGCACCAAAAAGGGGGCATGGTCTCTGACTCTCACATAATACCATTTCTGTATAATAACCTGGTCTTTGGACCCTAACCATGTTGATGGGGAGTGGGTGTATTCTTTCACTCCTTATTTTTTCTATGAATGCTTCTTAATTATTGATGATCTCAGTGAAAATAGTTTCTCTTTTTCTAAGCCCAATAGTAATGGCTTTAGTGAACATTCTTGTTCATTTCAGGAACTATAACATGCAGGCTTTCTCCCATTGGAAAGACCCAAAGCTTTTAATAATGTTTAAATAGTACACAAAATGTCAGTAAGTCTCATATTTTGTACTCACCACATGCTGAGCATCATAAGGGATTCAGTGGCCATAAATTAACTGGAATTTAATAAGCACTTTATGTATGCATAGTACAAAGCTAGGTCTACCTGGACATAGAAGTCACATAAAAAACAAATATTTATCGTCCAATAACTTACCTTGTTGTTAGGCAAATGAAATGGTACAAAATAATTACTTAATCATGTGGGAGAGTAAGCAACTCACTCTAAATTCTAGAATATGATGCAGAATTCCGTGAAGGCTGAAATCAGTGAGGATGGGGTTATTCAGAAGTGATGGTGGAATGTGTAATTGGAATGTGTACTAGACTTTGCATACTGGATGACATTTAGCCAGATGGGAAAGGAACAGGAAGATTTTCCAAATAGGAGAACTAATGTGAGAATTAACATGCAGCAAGGGGAACTGCATTACTGGAACAGAGACGAAAGTTAATGACTCATGGCAATATATTTCAGCTAGGTAAGAGCAGATCTAGTCGCCCCTGAAAATCAAAACATTTAGATGTTATGTGGTAGCAGAACAGAAACATAACAGATTGCTGTGTTTCTCTCAATGTGAGAACCTTATAACTGGTACAACAGAAGACAATTTTAGGCATACACGGACATGACATAAAGCAACATTAAATTATCATATGATTGTGAGATCTAACTACCATTAATGATGAAGAGCCAGGGGTGGAGCATGTCATTTGGATCCAGAGATCCCTATGCATTAAACTTCCTTGACCCAGGGACAGAAATCTATGACACCAAAGGAGTGACAGAGGAACAGCAACAAAACCAAGAATCAGAACACAAGACAGAGTAATTGATTTGGGACTGCAGAGTATAAAAGTTTCATCAGTATAAAACTTCCCTGCTTGACTGTTGCATGTTATTTTATTATGTGACTGGAACAGCACCAACTTAGCCATCATATGTGATCAAACAGCCTTCTCGCAGCATTCTGTTCTTCCACATTCCATCCAAAGATCCTTCTGCCAAGAGTTAACTGCAGACCCCCTCCAGCATGAGCCAGATCTGAAACCACAGCAGTATATAAACCAGTGTCTTCCAACTGACCCCAGACCCAAGAATCTCTGACTTAACATCCTCCCTGTACCCATGTTAGAAGCAAGGAGGACATTGAGAGGGTATCTGGGAGAGCATGACTGAACAGCTGGACTTCTGTTTCCAGATAGAGTCAAGTTAGAGGGCAGGGAAAGGAGGGGAGAAGTCATAATCCTGGAGGTCTTTGGGAAAAAAGACCCAGTTGGCCCCAATTTGGAGAGTCCCACAGTATTTTGGTCATAAGACTTCACATTGTTCCTTATCTGCACAGACAATAAACACCCTCTTTGTTCCTCTTGCAAAACATTTAAAAAACAACAAAGCATTATATGACTCATGTATGAATGTACTAGTAAGACTTTATTATCCCTATGGTTACGGTGGTGATTGTGTGCCACCAAGTTGATTCCAACTCATAGCTACCCTGTATAGGGGTTCTGAGGCTATCTAGCTTTACGGTAGCAGAAGGTCTCATCTTTCTCCCTCAGAGCAGCTGGTAGAGTCAAACTGATGACCTTTTGGTTAGCGGCCCAGCTCATAACCCATTATGCTACCAGGGCTCCTTTGATGATCTCTATATGACTTGCTAATTTCCCTTTATAGCATAAAAGAATACAGATCTCAGGAACAGAACCTTTAGCTGGCAATACGACCCAGCAATTATCTGAGTTGTCTAGTGCTGCTGTGAAAAAAAAGACCACAAGTAGATGACTTTAATGAATAGAAATTGCTTTTCTCACAATTTAAGAGACAACCTCACTGCCATGGAGTTGGTTCAAACTCACAGTAACCCTGTAAACCCAAATAGAAATGAACCACAGGGTTTCCCAGTGGTTCTTTACATCAGCTGACTGCTATATCTTTCTCCCATGAACTGATGGGTGAGTGACCACAAACCTTTAGTTCAACAGCTGAGTGTCTCATCAATGAGTCAGTAGGACTCATTGTTGTTCTTGTTAAGTGCTGTCGAGTCGGTTCCAACCCATAGCGACCTTGCACAGAGTTTTCCAAGAAGTGGCTGGCAAGCTTGATCCACCAACCTTGCAGTTCAAACTGACCTTGCAGTCCAGTGCATCAACCCACAGCGCCACACCAGGATTCCTTCAAAGGTTAGAAGTTCAATTTGAGGGTGCCAGCCCTAGGGGAAAGCTCTGTCTTCCCACTCTGAGGGAAAATCCTAGTCTGCTGTGATTCTCTCACATTCTTCTCAGACTGCCTCGAAGATCACCACATGGCATCAATCCTTCTCTCAGTGGTATGTCTTTGCTTCTGTGCCTAATCTGCTCTTTCTATATCTCAAATGTGGTAGATTTAAGACGCATTGATATGCCCTCATCAACAGTATAAAGAAAACCCTTTTCTCAAGTGGGATTACATTCACAGGTATAGGGGTAGGATTTACATAATTTTTAGGGGGCATGCTTCAATCCATAACACCTATAAATTAGTAACATTGATGTTTTTCCACTGTAGCAATTTTAAGATTATCTTCTCATTTCATTATGCAATAAAGGGTTTCCTTTTACAACTGTGACATAAATTTTTCTTTAAAGAGACACTTGTTGTTTGAGAACAAAACAGCTAACAATTATGAAGTAAGTTAGCAATCCAAGCAGCAAGCAGATGTGGCAAAAATCCTGAAGGTTGCATGTGAATGCAAGTTTGTGGAGCACTATTGCACTTAAAAGAGCACTGGCCCTCAAGGTGAAAGCCTGGCTTTGAATCCCACTTACGTGGCTTATTAGCAGTGACCTTGGATAAACCACTTACTCTCACTGAGCCTCAGTTTTCTCGTCTATAAAATGAGGGGTTGAAGAGATGAACTCCAAGGTCCCGCTCAGCTCTGAGTTATGTGATTAAAGGGCTATTGAAGGCTTCTGAGCGACAGTGACGAGTTGAAAGTGGCGCTTAAAGAAGATTAGTTTGGCAGTGGCATGAAGGTGAGATTGGAGAGGAGAAAGCTGGGGTCAGGGAGGCCAGGTAGGTGACTGTTTCCGTAATCCAGGAATGAGCTGATAAAGGCCTTGGCTAGGATGAGGGTAGTGAGAATGCAAGGGAGGCAGAGACATGGAAGACATTTAAAAATGACATTTAATGGGATATGTTAACTAAATAATCAATAGAATTATTAAAAGCAACTTTGGGATTTCGAAAGAGCATAACTTAAAAATGGAAGATTTGATAAAAATATATAAGTTGAAAAGAAAGAAAATCTGAGGTTGAGTGGATTGCAAGGTTATGATATTGAAATGCTTTTTGAAGACATGAAAACACAAGACTGCCACTTGGCCAAAAAGAATGGTGTGGAGGTGCACATCTAGGAGCCTTCTGCATTGAAACGATGGGTACGTTGCAAGAGAGAATGGAAAGCAAGAATTGTAGAAAGTTCAAAATTGTCTTGGAGCATGATGCCAACAGCTAAAGGAGCAAGAGAAGCAGGAAAGATACAAATATGGTGTGCTCAGGGTGTGAGAGGAACTAGATTGGCATGGGGTTGTACAGTTTTCAAAAGATGAACAGCAGTGATGTGCAGACAATCATTCAAAGAAAGGGTAGGAGCTCCAAGTAAAGGCAGAGGATCGAATTATTGGGGCCCTTTGTTTGGGCAGAATGCTTGAGAAGCCATTTGGGAGTGAAAAGTAGAGGCAAAAATTATTTTTAAATGGTAGAAGGAGGAAAAAAAAGAGAAGATACTAGTGAGAGAAAAGTTGCAGATCCAAGCAAAGTGCTTTGTTTTTGTTTGTTTTGCTTTAATATGGATAGACAGTAATTTTGCGAAAATGAAGCGACTCAAACTGTTGGCAAGAGAAATATAGAAGGCTCTGGAAAGTGAGTGTTCATGTGAGATCAATGATCTCCACATTGTGAAGTACAAATTGTAACATGGTCCACCCCTTAGTCAGCAAACCAGAAAAAACAAACCCACTACCTTTTGGTTCATTCAGACTCATAGCAACTCTATAAAAGAGAGTAGAAACTGCTCCATAGGGTTTTTGAGATGTCAAATCTTCACCAGAGCAGGCCGTGGCATCTTTCTTTCTCCTGTGGAGAGGCTGGTGGGTTTAAACCACTGACCTTGTAATTACTTGACCAATGCTTAGCCCACAGCACCATCAGCGCTCCTTTGATTCATCAAAAGTCCTCATAATTAACTTCAAAGAAAAGGGGGGCATGCTTATTTTCTCTTCCCTACTACATTTCCACCAGGGTTGAATGCAAAAGAATCTTTAGTACCCAGGGTCAGAATTTTCTAGGATAGACATTTATTGTAAATTCACTCCTCTAAGTCCTTTCTATCTTCCTTGGCCCCTGAGGTTGGATGGACATACCCTTCTCTTTGACAAGTCTGAGAAATCCTAGCTTCCTTGTCCTCAGTGAGTTGAGTGTGAAGTCTCAGTACTCACACTGTCAAGTCATGCATTGTCTTACTATTGGAGTTATTGTCATTGTTACTAAGTGCCAATGAGTTGGTTCTGACTCACAGCAACCCTGTATAGGGTTTCCAAGGTGCAACTGGTGGGTTTGAACTGCTAATCTTGAGATTAGCAGTCCAGTACTTATCCTACAGTGCCACACCAGGGCTCCACTCTTTGGGTGTTGTTGTTAAGTGCCATCGAGTCAGTTTTGACTCATCATGACCCTGTACAGGGTTTCCAATGAGCAGATGGTGAGCTTGAACTACTGGCCTTGAAATTCAAACTGGCCTTGAAGTCCAGTGCATTAACCTAAGATTACCTAATGTTGTTTGGGTATTTTACACATGCTCAGTGGTCACAGTGGTTGCCTTTATTCTGTGTGGTCCTTTCTAGAAGGCTACAAAATACTATGAGCCAGGATCACAGCTTATGTCAGATAATAGATCAGGTTTATCTGGCAGGAGTTTTTACCAGCTGTGGAAGAAAGTTCTAAAAATACAGAGGTAAGATTGTTGTCCTATCTAACTCTAGGGGGATTTCCTGAACCGAATCTACATAATTAATTTACCTGAACACAAATCCCAATAGACACTGTGCCCATCTGTTCTGAAGCCCATAGGAAGGTTTGCATATTATACATGTTGTTGTTAAGTGCTGCTGAGTCCATTCTGACTCATAGCAACCCTGTATAAGGTTTCTGAGGCTTTAAATCTCCGTGAGAGCAGAAAGCCTCATCTTCCCCCCACAGAGCAGCTGGCAGGCTCGAACTGCAGATTTTGTGGTTCACAGTTCAAGGCTTGTTGTATGAAGTCACCACGCTTACCCCTGAAAATAGAGAAAAGAAGAATTAATTAATCTAGTTGATTTTCATGGTTTCAATTAAAGTTATAATTCTGAAAATATAATTTAAGTGTCAGATGGTATATCACAGTGATTAAGAACACAACGGTTCTTAATTCCAACGGCCGCGCTAATGGACGGGGCAGCGGCTGAACTATGTGTGAGAACCACGCAGACCTGGTAGAGGTGTTAAATGAAACCCAGACCATGTAGCAGCGGGGTGAGAGGTGTCTGGAGACCAGGTCGATGGGGAGACACTGCCTAGCGGGAAGAGACTGCAGGGGCCGGCCTGGCTGTCCTACTTACCCCGGACGCGAGGGCACCATCCCGGCCTAGCTGTTGGATCATGGCTTTGAGGCGGGCTCGACCAACATAGAGACCCACAAGCACAGCCCAAAGCATCTCATTACAACCCTGCCGCCCCTGCCTTGCTTCCGCCTCTTGACTGACGCGACATCCGAGGACAGAAATCACACCTTTGAGCTGGACTTAAGGGCCGTAGTGCAAGAAGATTCGTGTTTAACAGCGACCACACAACCCCCACTCATCTGTCTGTCGTGCTATGGTGGTTTGAATTGCTGTGATTCTGAGGGCTATGCCACCAGTATTTTTAATAACCAGCAGGGTCACCCATGGTGGACAGGTTTCATATGAGCTTCCAAACAAAGACAGACTAGGAAGAAAGAGTGACAAACTTCCGAATCGCTAGTCACTGAAAACTATGAATAGCAGAGAAACACTGTCAGATACAGGACCGGAAGGTGGGAAGGCACTCAGAATGTGACTGGGGAAAAAAATGCCTCCTCCAAGTAGAGAAGAGCTCACAGAGCCTTCATTTGCTAATGGGCCACAAATCAAAATGAAGAGAAACAGCTGTAAACATCCATTGAAAATCGGAACATGG